>NW_028261382.1:117853660-118021160 GCF_051295495.1 Thamnophis sirtalis
TGGCAACTGCCTGGATTAGTCCCCTGCAGTTTTCCTGACAATATTTCAGAATATTTCACATTCTCTTCTCCCTACAGCTGTGAGAGGGTGACTGGCCCAACATCACCAGTTGGCTTTGTGCTTAAGGCCACACTAGAAGTCATATTCTCCTAGTTTCTACTGCAAAGTCTTTAACTTTTCCATCAAATTGACTCTCACATATCATGTTATCACCCTTTAAGTCAATATTTCAAATCCAAGATATGTAGTCATTACAGCCAAATGAATTGTTCCCTTGAATAGTGTGTAGCCTAAAAACATTTTAAATAACTTTCTGATTGAATACATATGAAACTATATCAAATACAAAATGAGCTCTGTCCTCACTACACATTACTCTGTGTGTAGCTCAATGTTCAGTTAAACCCTTCTATCCTTTACTTGTAAATGTGTTTTTATTTTCCATTTTCATTTCGTACAGTCACATATATACTGTGCATAACCGGGGCCATATAACAATAAACAATAAACACAGCCATTCCTCTTGTCAACAATACCCCCCAAAATAGAAACCCAATGTACCTCTTCGACCCTCCATACACCCTTTCTTTCGCCCCCCTCCAACTTTCCATCTTCCCTCCAACATTCCCCTCTACCCTACTTCCCCTCCCCCTCTACCACTCCTCTCTCCCAGTACACTCCCTCCCTTCCTTCTCACCCTCCCTCCCACCCTCTCTCCCACCCTCTCTACTCCTCTTTCTTCTATCCCTCTACTCCTCCCTTCAGTGTATTTCTACTATCTATTAATATATTCAGCTTGTCCTATTTTTACAGTGAAATTAAAGAGCAACAGTATACAAGTGCAGTCGTGTTACTTTAAAATCTAACACATACTATATATCCCCCTCCCCCCTCCCCCCTAACACCCCACCTTCTATCCTTTAATAAACCAAATTATGTACAGAGATCTTGATGTCTTATTGGAGAACAGGATATAGTAAAATAGTGATGCTGTGTATTTTGTCTTCAGAAGAACATGTGTCACAGACTAAACTGAATTCTTCTAGATGTTTCTGTTAGCTCAGAATATTACAAAATGGAGTTTGGCTTCTCATACAGTATGGGTATTCCTTATGGTCAAAATGTTACCAAAACCAACATTCTAAGCAATGAAAGATTACCTTTGTCCACCAAATGGAGCTTAAGATACATTAAAGAACAACAGCAATAAAAATAAACAAATTATATGTTGGAGGCATGACAGTATGCAAGGAAGATATTCTTTCACAGCCAGATATAACAACTATTTGTGGGTAAAGTTCAATAGATAAACACACAAATGCAGTACTGTTGCAAAAATATGGCCAGTTTTATTGTGTTTCTTTATTAGAAATAAATTTAGAATCTGAATGCTGTACCTCAAACAAGTACAAATTGTTTTAACAATTAGCTACCATAAAATAGATCACACATAACAAGTGTTTCTTCAACATGTTACTGAGTACTAACTAAATTGTACATCAAAACATTTTAGGTAATTTGCCTATAGATAAATGGGTAAAACGAAGAAATTAACCTTTGCTGAATGTGCCAAAAAATATAATTTAAAACTCTTCATCTAGTCAGAAAGATTTCTTATTATTCATTTTCTCTCTGCCTCTCCAGTTACATTGCAATAATGAAATAATAAAAAAGAAAAAGAATGCCTACACATATCCCAATGGTACTGTTCCACTGCTGACACTATCCCAGATAATTGCTTACGGTTTATCAGATTAATCTTTCAGAATTTATGTTTTATATTCATGCAACAATGCTTATGCTTGAAATGTCACACATTTTGCACCAAATTTGTGTGCTTTTTAGCCTTCCACAAAATTTCTGGGAAAAGAAATATTATTAATTGACATTTTGCTTTATTTGATTCATTTTTTTTATTCTTGAATTTTGTGGAACAGCAATTTTATACAGTGTTGATGCATGCTATGGTCAAAACTATTCCTCCATGCTTACATTTTTTTAAAAAAAAAGCTGAGTCTGGATAATACCACATACTTAACTCAGATTAACAAAATACATTTTTGTTTGGCCATATAACATAGCAATAGCAATAGCAGTTAGACTTATATACCGCTTCATAGGGCTTTCAGCCCTCTCTAAGCGGTTTACAGAGTCAGCATATTGCCCCCAACAATCCGGGTCCTCATTTTACCCACCTTGGAAGGATGGAAGGCTGAATCAACCCTGAGCCGGTGAGATTTGAACTGCCTAACTGCAGAACTGCAGTAAGTTGAAGTAGCCTGCAGTTCTGCATTTAACCACTGCGCCACCTCGGCTCATGAACATAACATGAACAAAATGCCTGAACAAAATTAGCATTCCTTAAGGAGCAACATGATGATTGTCCTCACACAACATGCTAAGGCAATGGCAGATTGTCACACCATCTCCAGTCTCATTGTACTCTGATTTAGGATGTTGCCTGAAGTCAACAAGTTAGCTACCAGCCAGTTATTTTTTTTAAAAAAAGATCTATTTTGACTGTTAGTTACTTCTCATGGAACATCACTTACTTATTAGATTCTGAAATTCTAGATACATAGATTTGCACATAAACTTTCGTTGGAGTATTTTCTCTTTTGATGGATACATTTTCTTTTCCTCTTTGGTGGCATAATTGTTATTTATTGTGAAGCTCTTGACTTCAGGGATAAAATGCCATAATTACAGCAAGGAAAACATTTTCTCCATCAAAGAGAACTCTGTCCTACTATGGAAAAGCAGCAGATAAATAGGTTGGAAATGGAAAGTAGATTAAGTTAAGCAGTTGATTCAGATTCCAGACCTGCCTCACTAGACTTGATGACTATATTTCTTTCCATGTCAGGAATTTAATATAGCCTGATAACTTCCAGAATGTACTAATCAAGCAACATATGCCATGGAATAGTATTTAACAACTGAAGTAGAGTTATGTGAAATTCTTGAAAAATTCCTCTGGTTTACTATAGCTATTTAGGTTAAATGTTGAAGGATAATTACCCGATTCCTTACTGTATAATCACCACAATAAGATTGTTGTGCAATCTTACAGATGCCTACTCAGAGGTTAGCTTCTCTGAGTTCTTAGAGTTATCATAGATTCAGTAGGTATAGCCATAACTGATTTATTGATCACATGCTATTTTTTTAATCCAGCTTTTTTATAAATAACTCAAGTAGTGAACATACTTATATGAACTTTCACAATAGTCCTTCTTCCTCCTCGTATCTTCCCAACAAATACCCTGTGAGAAAAATTGGGTTAAAAGAGAGGACTGTCCTAAAGTCACCAGCTGGCTTTCATACCTGAGGGGAAATTATTAATGAGCCGGATGGCACAGTGGTTAGAATGCAGTACTGCAGGCTGCTTCTGCCGATCACCGGCCGCTACCAGTTTGGTAAATTGAATCCCACCAGGATCAAGATTAACTCAGCCTTCCATCCTTCCAAGGTCGGTAAAATGAGGACCCACATTGTTGAGGGCAATATGCTGACTCTGTAAACCGCTTAGAGAGGGGTGGAAAGCACTATGAAATGGCATATAAGTCTAAGGGCTAAGTGATATTGCTATAGTTTCTTTGTTTCTAGCATGTCTTAATCACTAGACCAAATATCCACACACTTTACTTAATGAAATTTGTTTCCTTGTAATAACTAATCACACAACAGTTCTAGGCATACATACCTGACATTTCATTGAGTGCAGTCCCCTAATCTTGAGTTAATTTGTATTACATTTCCAAATCACATTTAAATTCAAACATGAGGGTATCTTTCCAAAAATATTAAATTTCCAAATGACATTTAAATTCAAACATGAGGATATCTTTCCAAAAATAATAAATTTAAACTTATTCTATAAGAAAAGTCCAAAATGTATTTCTGAAGAAACATTTTTATTTCACAAATGCATACTGCTGTTATTAGTGACATACAAATGGAAAAATGAGGGGGAAAGATACAGGATAAAAAAGTCTATTGATCTCATGTTAATATTAAATAAATTTATTATTAAATTTCATTTGAAATCCAGTAAAGTGGTACAATATTTAGTACAGAAAACACAAAATGTCACATTTGATTTCTGGGTTTTAAAAAAAACCCAGAAAAAACACAAGCTGCTTTCAAGTAACTATTCACTAGAAATAACTATGTTTTTCATTGGTGGAAGAAAAAAACAGAACTAAACAATGTAATTAAGGAATTCTAGAAGATTTCTGCCTCTATTTTCATGGCTTAACAGAGATTCATGCAGAATTAAAGATAGCATCATAAATCACTTATCACCAAACCAGGCCATAAAACTGTAAATGAGACCATAGGCCTTCATCAATGTTGCAGGAACTGGGCAAGCACAGCATTCAGAGGGCCATCAGTCTGACATCAAATTGTCAGAAAATGGGACACAAGAAGTGATCAAATATAGATCAGTTAAGAGCTCAAGAAATCATAATATCAGCATGGAATTATCTATAAGAGAGATCAGCTGTTATTAAAAATTTTCCCAGCCACTTCTGCACAGGCTTGAATGCTTGTCCCTTGTATACATTAGCTGAAGATCTGAAAACTTGATTTTGATGGCCTGTGATCCCACAAAGATTCAACTCTTATCCTAAATTTTCTGTGTTATAGCCATTCCTTTACCATACATCTTCTGGCTCTCTATTCAGTATCTTTTTTCATTCTTGGATGCTGAGAGGACTTGCCTCTAATTCCAAATATCAGACCAAAGAACCCACTAAAGTCATCTGGATGACCACTGAATGGTAGCATTTATTTTTTTTTGCTGTAGGTTATCTAATTTTGTTTTGTTTTTTTAAATAATGTAATATAACTGTCCAAAATAAACATAATTCAATGAAAATGGCATATTGTGTACATTGTGTATGTTTGTATGGGTATGCTTATAGCAATAGCAATAGCAATTAGACTTATAGCAATTATATACCGCTTCATAGGGCTTTCAGCCCTCTCTAAGTGGTTTACAGAGTCAGCATATTGCCCCCAACAACAATCCGGGTTCTCATTTTACCCACCTCAGAAGAATGGAAGGCTGAGTCAACCCTGAGCCGGTGAGATTTGAACAGCCGAACTGCAGAACTGCAGTCAGATGAAGTAGCCTGCAGTGCTGCATTTAACCACTGCGCTACCTCGGCTCATATGCATAAGCATATGTAGTACACACTGATATATGTGCACAAAGTTGCTGTCACCTAGAAATAGTCTGGAATTTTGAAGACTTGGCAGTCCTAGAGTACAAGATCTATCTATGTCAACAACTAGATTCCTCAGTCGATCCTCTTTTGATGATATTTCCTACAACTCAAGAAGCCAAGTTTTGTTTTCAATCTGTGAATAGGAATCATTGGGCAAGGAGTGTCCTTCAGTTATGAAGAAACAGAGGTGCATGGTCCAAAGTATAAAATGTATAATATATAAATATCTGCAGGAAGTGTTAAAAGAAAATGTCTGTGAAGCTTCATTCATTCATGATCATGGTTGTCCCAAAGGTACTTCTTACAAAAGGGGAATGGACTTTCTTGGTAACTCTAAAGGACCACATTTTGGGGATACATGCTCCCCCCCCCCCGGCCTGTGTCTTAATCATCGTGCAACAAATATTTGAGAGTTCACCTATAATGCGAGAGGCTGCATTTGACAATTGCCATAAAGCATGGTCAGGAGTAATGACCTTTTAAATTATAATGAATATTAATACAGTAGCTGAATGTGCAGCTTTGTGGAATTTCTTAAGCTGTTCTATAAAAAAAATAATCAGTTTTCAGCAAATGTTCACTGTCTTGAAATGTAAAGCCTAATTTTTCATTGTAGTGTACCAATAAATTGAAGAAATACAGGGATTTTTGTAGCATGGATATGAATCATGCATTTGTTGATAATTAGACTTGTGGATTCCTTCTTAGACACAAAAAAATGTTGGTGAGTTTGCATAAATTCTCCAAACTAGTAGCCAGTTTGGAAAAGAGAAATGTCAAATGTAAAGGTAGCTAGACATCAATCTCCTGAAAGCCTATAAAGATTAATAAACATAAGGAAGCGAAAACCACTTCAGTAGCTTGGAGTTTTTTCTTTCCACAATATGAAAATAAAAGATACAGTCCAGATAATAACTGCTACTGAATTTTAAATTGAACATACTTGGTTGATGCTAATGAAACTATAAATTTAAAGGATGAGGAGGGGAAGGGGAAGAAGGTGGAGAATGAGAAGATGGAGAAGACAGAGGAGCAGAACAGAGAAGACAGTAGTAGTAGTAGTAGTAGTAGTAGTAGTAGTAGTAGTAGTAGTAGTAGTAGTAGTAGTAGTTGTTGTTGTTAACTAAGGCATGAACAACTGTCTGAAGGGACCCCCATCTTGAAAAGAACACAACTCACTTTAATACTGACAATTACAGACCAAGAAAAATATGATTCAATGTGGAAAAACTGCAAATCTCCAGAGTGGCAGAAAACTATAACATTATAATCCAAGAATGGTTTCCAGTCAAAATTAATTAATTCTGCATTATTTTTACTTTTTATACATGCAATATTGATATTGAAGCATAATCCCACAATTAGATGAGCCATTCTTTGAAAGAAAGAATAAAAAACATTTTCCAATCAGAAACTTAATAATTCTTGTAGCTATTATATACAGCGATGGTTCAGTTATTTTTGAAGAAATACATATGGTTTGGTCAAATTAAATAGAAATATATCAGATGAAATGGAATTGCAACTTGCAAAAGTGGGAATATTAACACAATAATAATAAGTAAATATCAAATGTAATATTTTATTTTATATTACATTTAGAGAAAAGAGATACAAGATTTCTACTACAGATTACAATAGCATTATTTGCTAAAATAGTTCATTTTCAAAAAAATTGTTTGGAACACACACAAAAGAAATCAATTGGAAGTCAGGTGAAAATAACAATAACACTCCAAAAGCTTGGGCTGTAAGAGCATGACTTCCCAAAGAAGAATTGAAAATTCAGTTGCATAAACAATATTATAGTTCAGTTTGTGAACATTTGCCCAGATGTGTAGTCACTTATTATCATGGTTAGAGATGTCCCATGGTTAATAAATTCTAGATAGATGAGCATTCTATGCAGACCTGTAATTAGACATGTAAATCAGATTCCCTCCCCTGCTATGTTTCTTTTGACATACCTAATTCAAGAATTAGTAAAACATGCTTACAGTATGTTAATTGAATAAAAAGCTTTATCATATCACTGAAATAATGGACAGCACGTTATTTTATATACATCATTCATCCTTCAGCCCATGCATGAACAAATTATTATTTACTAGTTACACTAACAAGATAAATAATTAAACCTTAAGTGAAATAATTTCACCATCATCAGTGCTTTGGAAGTGTATTGATATGAGATGTTAAATATGTAGAGACTATGCAAAGCATTTAGGCTTCATGGATCCATTAACATGATTTCTACTCTATGAAGGCAATCATTTAATTTGGGAAGATAGTTTGCTGTTCAGACTATGAAACTAAAAGTGGACATCCATTCACATCAGGCTGAAATTAGAAGTACATAAAATATCTTTTATTTATTTATTTATTTATTTATTTATTTATTTATTTATTTATTTATTTATTTATTTATTTATTTATTTATTTATTTATTTATTTATTTATTTATTTATTTATTTCAATTTATCAAACAAAAACAGGAACAATTATAATGCATTTTCTCACCCCACCCCTTAACTACCATGTCTAATCAGTATTATTACAATTTGGGAATCACCTTGTGTCCCTCCCCCCTCCCACTCCGATTAGCCCCTTTTCAAAGAAAGTGCTCCCTCTACTGACTGTAAATGATGGTACACCAAATGTAGTTTGCTTCTCCAGCTTCTTGAAAGAGTGTCTGTCTTAGTTTTGGCAAAAGCTCATTTTATTGGCTGAAGCCTTTAGAAACTAGCCAATAGAAATTCAGACAGGTTTTCTCAGGAAATGTATATCCCATGTTATTATGGACATTCAGATCCACGTTCCAGTTTATGTGGGTTTCCAAATGAATGCTTGTAAGAGTTTTCAAAATCATGGATTTATGATGAAAAGGGAGTTTAAACCTCTATTAGTTCTTTTGGACTGGGAGATAAAATGTATTTCAAATGCAGTTGGACATAAACCAACACTTTGGGAAATAACTAAGTATCTTTTCTCTGTTTTCCTGGATTCAATTATCTCTTTTCCAACCTGGAATCTCGGATAATTGGTCTGCTACAGTTTGATTTTCATTGTGGGAAGCCACTTCCCTGAAATATTTTGGGAAATATTAAAAAGGCAGAATGTTATATTTCCCTAAATGAGAAATGGAAAAACATGTTTTTTTAGAGGCAGAAAGCAGACTCACTCTTAATAGCTCCCCTCCTTTTGTGCCCATTGAGAAAGATTGGGCCAGCCTATCTACAAAACAAAAGACCTTCAGCTCCAGGATTATGGGATTAAGAAGAACAGGGCATGATCCTTCAGGACATAATAGGATTAACCCACTACTATTTAGCAGAAGACACAGATCCCCTAAGGATATTTCAGACATTAAATCATCTCAACCAAATTTAGCTCAGAAAAACACCTAGGATTTGTACTTTGCATATACAGCCAGGTATGATCTGTACGTGGCTACTTGGGAATCTGGCAGCAGCCAATAAAATATCTGTTTTTGCACAGGAACAGGAAGCTCAAGCGCAAAGACCAAGAGAAGGTATATACTCTCCCCTCTCAACTCCATGTGGTCAGCTGTCCAGAGACACACCTGGTTCTGCTTCATCAATAAACCATCTTTCCAATCAGCCTTCATTTTTCCAGTGTCTTTCTCCCACTTTGGAACTGAACCAGATGGATCTTTCTTCCCACATCCTCATCCCTTCAGATTTCTGTAATGTTTTCAGATGGCCATGAGCTGCATTTCTGCCCCATCATATTTCAATGTAAGCATGATCTCTTTTGTCAACTATGCTGAAAACTTTCTTTTCATTAGCTGAGCACAACAAATTGAGTAATATTGCCGGTTCATTGATTTTTTAAGTCCGTTTCTCCCTTTTCTTGAATATGTCATGAAACTAAGCACACATCCATCATTTTGACATGATAAGGCAGCCTCCAAGCATTTTTAATATTATACTTCATTTTCTATTTTTTTTTTAGTTTTTAAATTTTTTTTTCTATTTATTTATTCTTTTTTTATTTAACTGCATTTGTTACCTATCCGTGCATAAAAACAAATAAGACATTAACAAAGCTAAAAATATACAAGAACCCCAGGTATCATCCACACTAATCTTCAGCCCTCTGATCTTAAAATGTTTGCCCTCCTCTGGAGTAAAGGAATATTCACCTGTAGCATGGAGTAAAAAACAGCTCATTCTTATTGTTTTATTTTTCCCCCTTCTCTCATTTCCAGCTGTTCCTGACTATCCATTAAATGTCTACTAGTTTATTCTCTGAAATAGTGTTGACTCTTTCTTGCTTTCAGATGACCTCCTGTGAAGTCTCCTGGTCTCCTGAAGTGTTGATAACTGGCTTTAATTTTGTTAACTGAAACAGATTTGTTCTTTTGGTTCTAGCTTTCAAAAAGCGAGCTTTAAAAGGAATGCCCATCCAGCATTTATTTTGGACTGACAGAAGGTTCATATTTACTATTGTAAATGAGAACAGAAACATGGAAAGGTCCCATTTACTCACAATGCAGTTTCTTTTTCATAAAGCCTTCAATAGTTCCTTTGCAATGCTAGAGCAAGCCAAGCAATTCTGTTTCTTGTAATTGAATCTTCATTCAGACTAAGTCCCTAGGCAGCTTTTTGGTATGTTCCAGTCTTCTTATCTTCATCTTTGCCAGAGGCTATTGAAATTTCTTCTTTTATGTCTGATGATTTTGGAAGATACTTTTTGGGCAGTCTTGAAATGCTTCAGTCTTCTTTTCCTATGCAGGGCTCAAGGGACATTCCTCTTAATTCAAATATGTGGTCTTCTTGTTTTTCACTCTTTCCAGTTGCTATTTGTTTTATTAGCTAAAATAGTCTCAAAGTTGAACAGCACAGTGGCCTAGAGGTGAAGACGCTAGTCTCTCATTTGAAATGTTGAGAGTTCAATCCTAGGGGGTGACAAATGTTTCTCTATCAGGATACAAAGAGAAAATATCTACTGCAAACTCCATGTAGGTATCAGGAAGGTTATCTGGCTAGTAAACACTCAGCTCCATCCAGTTGCCCAGACTCCATCCCGATAAAAGGGATTACAGGGTTGTAAAAAGAAAAAAAAGTCTCAAAGTTTCTATATAAGATATCCTTCTTTCCTTTCCTTCCCATATGTGTCTATTCCTGCTTCTGTTCTGATGTTCTTAACTAAATTGGTGATTTCTTTTTAATGGCAAGCATTTTTACAGAGTCTCTAAAATATGTAGGTTAACTGTTATATATACATCAATGATATCCAAGATTATTCTGCCCTAACTTTGAATGATGCAATGTGACCTTCTTTCTCTTAGTGCCTTAACTGCAATCTTCAATTGGATTAATTTAAGTTAAAGCTTGATAACACTGAGGATTTTTCATTCCAATCGTTCTCCTCTATTACCTTCATGTTTCTTTTACTTTTTAGAACTGTCGGATAAAGGAGTCTTCTGTGGAATTTGATTTTGGGGTTCTTTATGATGGGAAACATACTCCAAAGTCTTTCATCAATAAAATCAGAAAAGAGGACATTTGAATTATTTGTTTGTTATTCCCCGCCCCCACTGACAGTGGTTTCAACCAAGGTCCTCTGTTCTGGTGGGAACAGAGGTTTAATCCCATTGGTCAAAGGGTCTGACAGATCCCTTTAAAAGGTGCTGCTGTCCGACCCTTCCTCAGCCGGATGTTTACCTTACTTGCAATAGAGAGCTGTGGTTCTGAAGCCTTTGTGTGCTTTCCTTTACCTGATCCAACATTGTGCATAACTTTAAAAATGGCTAAGCAGCTGTTGATGATATCCTACTTCCTGTAGTTGATTGGCAGACTTTCCTGATTCTGTTTTCCACCCACTGATTAAAGGCACAGGATATTGGACTTCATGTAGTCATAGATCTTTCTTGACTCATCACTATAACTTCTTTTTAGCCACATCTACTTTGGTTAGACCTTTGGAAGCATTTTTAATTTTAAAAAATCAACAAATAAAATTACTTTTGCTACTAGCAATGGTGCTTTTTCAAGAGGCAACTGGGCTTTCCTTTTCCTTGAAGATGTTTGGCTTCTCATGCAAGAAGCTTCCTCAGAATGTTGGGACAACCATGGCTTGGATGACTGCAAATCTCCATAATATCGGGCTACCATAATTACTACCAGCCCTCCATCCTTTGGAAGATCATTGATGTTACATTATAGCAATAGCAATAGCAATTAGATTTATATACCGCTTCATAGGGCTTTCAGCCCTCTCTAAGCGGTTTACAGAGTCAGCATATTGCCCCCAACAACAATCTGGGTCCTCATTTTACCCACCTCGGAAGGATGGAAGGCTGAGTCAACCTTGAGCCTGGTGGGATTTGAACAGCCGAACTGCAGAACTGCAGTCAGCTGAAGTAGCCTGCAGTGCTGCATTTAACCACTGCGCCACCTTGGCTCATACATTATGATAGGTTAGACAATTGGTCCATGTATACAATTTTCTAGGCTAACTGGTGACAGCTCTCTAGGACATTATGCAAATACCTTTCTCACCACTAGAAAAGTTCTGTTTTTAAATCGAAATACTGGAAAATTGACTGCATCTTGTTTTCTGTATAAGATATGCAATGACCTATTAGGGACCAAACCATGGTCCTTTACCACTTCAAGCCTTAATTGAAAGCAAACTTTCATTCATACCGAAAGCCTAGGGACATACATTAAGTGTTGATTTTGTTATCAAGACTTTATTGGCTATTAGGGCTGGGCAAATATTTGAGTATTTGCTTGGGGTTTTTTGAGGGTTCCCCCCCCCCTCAGATCAGATCCTTTCAGTTTCAAATCCCAGATGATTCTTACAATTCAAATAGTTACTGCAGAGTTAAGTATGTGTCAGAGTTTGTTGCATTAATTCAATTCCAGAAGCACACACAGATAACTGATGCAGCAGGATACCAACAGGTGGTACAAGGCAGGAGACTTACAGGAAAACACAAGCAGTTCGTTTCATTTCAGCAGACAAGCCCAGACAGACTGCTAGTTTACTTCTCAGAGCAGCAGACTGCTTTCTTCTTAACTTTCTGTTTCAATTCTTTGCACAGATGTGTTTAAGCTCCCATTGGCTCACTTAGTTGCTATGCCTATTCATTGGCTGACCTTGTTCCCATGTCTCTCACAGTCATGCATATTTTAACAGTATGTACCAACTTCCTTGTTAATATGTTGCAACAAAACCAATCAGAACTAGAACTTTTAAGGCAAATGAATATATTATGTCATGAGCAGATATAGTCGGTGAACATTCAGGCCATATTACAATGAATGCTGTTTATGGTTCTATAAGACTTTTCCTTTTTCCTACTTCAAAAGTATTTTAGAGGTGTCTCTGAAATAAAATGTTTGCTTTTAAATCTGTACATCAGAGATCTTGAGCTGATCATATGTATTTCATCTGAAGTTGTTCCTTTCTATTGATCACAACTGTAAATAGTTTACTAGAGAGTTATGAATGTTTCCTTTGGAGACAGGAGAGGGCAATGTGCCATTATATACTTTTGCAATAGCGTTGCAGCAGATGTAAACTGGGCAATGATCCCATTTTTGAAGCATCGAGTTCCCTAAGTTCCATAGTTATGTAATGGTTATTTATGTTTTTACAGCAGGATACAATGAGATGTAAAACAGCCCACTACACCATGCAATGCAGTGGAAGATGTAGCAGTGTAACAACACTGTGTCTTTATAATGAGCCATAAACCTGATTTATTAAACAAACCCCATTAATGCTACGCCAGGGACAGAGTGATTACAGAACCCTTTACATTGTAAGAATGTATAATTATGACTCCTCCTTAACAAGAGAGCCTCATATTTACAAAATGCTCACTAGCTATTCCACATGCTGGGCTGGATAAAAACGGATAATGACTTGAAAATTAAGACTGTCAGCAGCATATCTCCCTTGCAAACATATACATAGTTAAATCCAAACACAATTATAGGTACACATTCATCTTCCTTCCTTCCTACTTTCCTTCCTTACACCCAGTTCATTAAAAATACAGAATGCTTCTCAAGAAGTCGGCAGATAGAATGAAAATATCACTTACAAATTGAGTACTTAATCATGCCACAAATAATACAAATAGTAAATATTTAATGGACTAAGCTAGCCAGCAATTCAGAATACTTCTGCTCTGAAATTTGCAACAGAAGAATTGGGAAACAAGAGCTTTTCCTTAGCGTCACCAATGCCACTTCATTTACATAGCATCATCTTAATCATGATTACTTAGAAACAATTCCCGTTGATTTCAATGGACTAAATATTGTTACATGAATGGTGTAAACCCAGTTCATTTGGTTCATTTATGAGTCAATGTGGTAACTGCAAAAAATAATGGGCTAATTCAATAATTTAGTTGAACATGTTATATGAATGAAACTAAACAAAATTCCTAGTCAGTTCAGTTACCTAAGCTAAATAATTAAGTGAGGGCTCGAATTTGGCTCATTTAAGTCTCAGACCAACACCAAATCATGCTTAGTGAATATATAGAAAGACTTTTCAGATTATTTGGAAGCCTGGAATTATGAGACATGTGTATCCTGCAAGCATAATTGCATGAGTGAAGAATGCTTTTTGATGATGTAAATAGGGATAATCACACACACACACACACACACACACACACACACACACATACACACACACACACGTGTGTGTGTGTGTGTGTGTGTGTGTATGTATGTATCCATATGAGTCTGCCAGGAAAGATGTGGGGGACCCTGGGCATGGTTCAGACTCAGAGCAGGGACCAGAGAGGCTGGTTGGCCATCAGGAGGCACCTGAGGATGGAGCAATGGGGAGGATTCAAGGCAGTTTGTTCCTGATGCCAGACAAAGAAGGGTGGAGAAACGGAAGCAGCAGCTGCGGAGGCAGATTCAGAGATGATAATGAAGCCCAGGTGGTTGTGGCTTGGCCCCTCCCAAGAGAATATATAAGTAAAGAAGTGGGGAGGGGTCATTTGCAAGTCACAACCGTTTGAAACAGTATTGGAATACTCTGTCTGTCGTGTATCTGTGCCTATTGGATTTTCAAATAGTCTTGCATGTGAGTCATGCCTGGGCCTTCAGCCAAAGGAGTTGATAAAGCCATGATTAAAGAGTAGCAAACAGCCAAGCCTGTGTCTGGTGATTTGCAGGTTGGAGGGGGCGGGGTCAGAATATATAAATATATGACATATATATATATATATATATATATATATATATATATATATGTATGTATGTATGTATGTATGTATGTATGTATGTATGTATGTATGTATGTATGTATGTATGTATGTATGTATATATATATATATATATATATATATATATATATATATATATATATGTATATATATATAGTGTGTGTGCGTGTATATATATAATTTATATAAATCATATGATTTATGATTTATATAGGGACGTGGTGGCTCAGTGACTCAGTGGCTAAGATGCTGAGCTTGTCAATCAAAAGGTCAGCAGTATAGTGGTTCGAATCCCTAGTGCCACATAATGGAGTGAGCTCCTGTTACTTGTCCCAGCTTCTGCCAACCTAGCAGTTTGAAAGCACATAAAAATGCAAGTAGAAAAATAGGAATCACCTTGGTGGAAAGGTAAAAGCATTCTGTGAGCCTCTGGCATTTAATCATGCTGGCCACATGGCCATAGAGACATCTTCGGACAGCATTGGCTATTTGACTTTGAAACAGAGATGAGCACCGCCCTCTAGACTTGGAAACGACTAGCACATATGTGCGAAGAGAACCTTTACCTTATAAGTCTTAGATTTTATATATGTTGGTCCAATTTTCATAAGCCTAATAAGGAGCATCTTGAGGGAAAGTCTAGATTAAAAGAACATTCTTATTGAAAAGCCAGGGATTAGATGAATTAGATGAGCCATTTGATAGGTCAGATAAAGTCTATGGGCTGGAGGTTCCCCACACCCAGCTCAGATTCTGCTCTGGGGATCCTTGGAAAATTAATCAGTGTTAGCCTCTTCTTTGAAAGTGAGCTCCTGGCCCGCAAGTAATTATCTTTCTATGTAATGCATAGCTGGAGGTAGAAATGGATGTGTTTATAAGTGTGCTGAATTCACATGAGAGAAATGTTGAGGCTGAACAAGCCTGGTTAATATTTTGCTTGCTAATTATGCATGCAAGTCCAGAATCCTCCACTGGAAACAGCTGTTCTTTGACAAATACACAGGCTGTCCTTCCAGATATGATAATGTATTTTTTTATAGCAAAGAGTTTTAAAACCTGTGCCTTAGACAATAACTCCCAATAGTTATTTAACATGATGAAAATAATCATTGCTGGTTGGAACAGGCCTTTAAAACTTGCTTTGTGCTGACTTATGATTATGGATTCTTCTGTGTATATCACACTGACAAGGAGACTTTGTACACACCTGAAAAGGGCTAATATCTACAGACAAATGAAAGCTTGGGCAGGTTGTCATAGATGAACAGGGGAGATACAGTGTGTAGGAAGATATAAAAACTTTTCTTTATTTACTAAAGAAAGGTCACCTTTGACAAAGTTTTCTGCATATGGCCTGCATTCCTTTAAACAATTGATGTTTCAGCAGAAAAACACAATCCAGGATTTGGCATAATTACAGATCTGATCTATCAGCAGAGATGCATTTTACATCTGTTTTTTTCAATATCACGTTTTTTTAAAAAAAATGTCCTTCCTTATGTACAATCAATAACAACCATGTACATTTTTAGAGTGCTATGTTTCAGAATCTCCCTAACACATGATTTTAAAGAAAATCTATGTTGAATTAAACCTTTAATGTATGGTGGTGGGTTTTTTTAAGGCTTTGGATTAATGGGAGTTTTTGCTAGCATTCTTTTCGCATGAAATGCAGATTCTCAATTTACCTCTGAGAATGAGAAACATGTTTTTATTGATAGAACTTCATAATTAGAAAAGTATTTTTAATGTTTTCGCAAGATTGGCCTATCCATTATAATCAAAAAGAAAGGAAATTTAATTCATTAGAGAATAAGAAAAAGGGTTTTATCAAGTTCTTGTGCAGGTAGTCCTTGAGGTGCAACCACAATTGAGCCCAAATTTTCTGTGGCTAAGTGAGACAGTTGTTAAGTGAATTTCACCCCATTTTACAATCTTTCTTGCCACAGTTGTTAAATGAATCACTGCAGTTGTTAAATTAATACCATGTTTTCCCCAAAATAAGATAGGGTCTTATTTTCTTTTGACCCCTGAAATAAGCCTTATTTTTGGGGCGGTCTTATTATTCTTGGGGTGCAGGAGGCCGCAAGCGTGGTTACGTAATGGCTGCTGCTGTGTTGTAATATTTTAGAGGAGGGCTTATTCTTGGGAGAGGGCTTATTTAATATGAGTCAGTTGCTAAGCATCTGAATTTTGATTATGTGAGTGGTCATAAGTGTGAAAAATGGTCATAGGTCACTTTTTTCAGTCCCATTGTAACTTCGAACACAGGCACTAAAAGAACTGTTATAAGTCAAGAACCAACTGCATGAACTAAATGAAAAAAGTCAAGCACTTGGGTGATTTATTTAACAACAAAAGAAATTCTCTGGTAATATTTCAAGAGCAAAATATATCTTTAATAGTGAAACTGTACTGGAAAATATCAATAGCGGATAGTGTGGGAAGCCAGAAAACCCACAGATTGCTGGCAAATGAATTGTATTATGAAATAGATCCTCTCTTTCTCTCATCTCCATTTGCTAAATAAAGCAACTAAATAAAGTAAGAGTTATCTGGATGCCTGATAAATTAACAGATTACCTGGAACTCTTCCAGTCAGGATTCAGTCCTGGGTATGAGACAGAAATAGTATTGATTACTTTGGTTAATATTGAACCCATTAGACCCCTCAGCAGTATTCAATGTCACCAACCTGTTATGATTCTGGATTGCTTGCAACAGTTAGGAATAAGAGATATCCCTTTTGGTGCTTCTGCCCCTTATAAAGAGAACAGTTTCATCTGGTGATATTTGTCTGGGATCAATTATTGAGTCCTTGATTATTCATGAGGGTGGGATGTTACTGAACTTGATATTTTCTTTAATTTAACTTAAATTCTGCATAAAATTGCCGAGGGAGGCCATCCATTTATTTAGAACCAGGTGTCATGATGAAACTCAAACATATGTCGCAGAGGTGGTATTCAGCCAGTTCGGACCGGCTCAGCCAAACTGGTAGTGGAAATCATGGGTGGCCACCCACTTGCCCCAGATCTATGCTGTCCTATTTAGGTACATTTTCAAGCCAAAGCACATGCGCAGAAGGCGGAGTGCATGCATGGACAGGGGCAGTGTAAGCTAAATGAGTGCACACATGTGTGATGTTTCCGCTGTTCGCCCATGAGGCCAATGTTGAGAAAAGACAGGAGTCAAGCTTTCTCGGGATGGAGCGACCCAGATGAGAACCTGAGAGCCCCTTTTATTGGGATAGAACAAAGGCAGGAGGAGCAATAGCATGTGATTAAAAACAGCCTGTAAAAGTACAATTTCTAATCTACTGCTCAGGGAAGTTCTGTCTATATATGGTCATATCCTGGTCAGGATCCTGGTCAGGATGTTTTGTTATGGACTATCAGGATGTTATGTTCTGCACTATCAGGATATCAGGATGTTATGGAGTTCTAGGAGTTTGTTTTCTCCTGTGTGATTCAGCGTGACTCTGCAGGCCCTAGTATGAACTAGGCCATGGAGGACACACGCCTACACAAGGAACTATATTACAACATCTCCTACTTTTTTATTTTCTTTTTGTCAAAAAGACTTTCCCTCTTCATCTGACAGGGCTAATCACAGCATTCTACACATAAACCAATAGAAAATCACATCATGGCAAAGGGTGGGCAAAGGGGGAACAGAAAGTTACAGCACAGCATAGGGGGGAGAAAGGGCAGGTGTGGGAGTAGCTGGCTCACATAGTTCATGTTACATGAGGCTGCATAGTGAGTCCTGGCCGTTTAGGCCGGAAAGATGTTTCTGGTGTGATGTTTTTGCATCCCTGTGTGTGTGTGTTTCAGACAGCAGAAACTGCCCTGCACACACACACCCGGAATGTTTTTGTTTTTTATAAGGCAGCGTCTCCTTCTTTGTCGCTGGGCATGCGGAAGGGATCTTTCCCCATGAAGGGGTTGACTGTTCATGTAACTCCATGTGGTTGACAATGTGAATATTCTTCTGTGGAGCCAAGCTAGAGACTATATTCTTACACATAGCTACTAAAGAGGGTACACATTGAATACAGCAACACAACAGTATCAGCAAAGCAACAAGGGTTATAACGGTCTTGGAAACATTTCTCAACCAGCTAAAATTAGGTAACCAAGAGGTCATCCAATCCCACCAGGAGTCCAAGGCCTTATATGTTTGTCCAACTGTTTGAACGGTATCATGTAATTTGTCCACACTGGTTTCAATTTGTCCGGACTGGTTCAAATAATGACAACAGGTAGCATTCAACCAAACACATAGTAGGGGGATCTGCGGCGAAAGACGGGGCAGCCGGTCGGGGGAGTGGAGGGTGGAGGGTGCTCTGCTCTGTTTTCCAGGTCAGAGACAGAGACAGCCTCAAGCTGTGGTTCCTGTTGGTTGGTCATGGTCAGGCTGCTTCTGTGTTTGTGTAGGTGGTTGTATAGGTGGTTTTGGCAAATATGGTCTTACGTGCCGTCCTGGAATCCAGAGAACTTTGTCTTTTAGTTGGGTTGCAGTGTAGTTCCTTTCCCAGGTAATCAGGTCAGCAGGTCCTTGCCACATCAAGTCAGGCAAGCAGCGATAGTAGACAGGTGGACGGGAGGTGTCTGCAGTAGGTGGAGCTGCAAAATGACGAGTCACTGCCGAGGATGGTGGGCTGCCGGTGTGTTGCACTGCTGGGAGGCCAGGGGGCATTTTCCCCTATTGCCAATATATCTGTCCAGGGCATGTTTTAATGTCTGGTTGGCGCGCTCAGCCAACGCCTGACCCTGGCTGTTATAAGGAATGCCAAATTTATGCACAATGCCCCATTGGTTATAAAAGGCAGCAAAGGCTGCACCCGTGTAAACGGGGCCATTGTCTGTTTTTAATTCTTTTGGGCGTCCCAGCAATGCAAAGGTCCGAATACAATGATTAATAACATGTTTGGTGGCTTCACCCCTTTGTGGGTATGCCATAATGTAGCCTGAATACGTATCAATGGAAACATGTAAATATTTCCAAGGGGCAAATGGAGGATATTGGGTAACATGCATTTGCCAAATTTGGCAGCACTCTGTCTCCCTGGGGTTTACCCCCAAAGGGAGAGGGTTTGCCTGCTGGCTACAGGTGGGGCACTGCTGAACAATAGCAGATGCCTCATTTGCAGTAATGCCAAATGGTTTTATGAGCGCTTTTTTATTCTGGTGAAAGTAAGAGTGGCTATCCCAAGGTGTGATAGCAGAACAAACATTGACATGGGGTGGGGGCTGATGCCGCAGCGTCAGCAACATCATTGCCCTCCTGGAGAGGCCCAGGGAAAGGCTGATATGGGAGACATGGAAAAAATAACAGTGAGAGAAGACAAGACCTTGTAAAGTGAGAAACAGAGACAAAAGTTGTGAATCAATAGAAGAAGAGAGATAAGACTCATACAAACAGGTTATAATCTGAGTCACATAAAGACTATCAAGAATTAAGTTAAACAGTCGTTTGTCAAATAACTGAAAGGCCAAGATGGAAGTGGCCAATTCATCTCTTTGAGCAGATTTTTGTGGCTCTGTGAAACATCTGTGAAAAGAATTCCAAGGACTTCCCGGGGGGCCGTGGCCTGCAGAGGCCCCGTATCAAACCCATCCCCTCCCTGTAGCTGGGGGGCGGTCCAAATGGCAAACTGAGAGGGGGTAAGAAGCATGCCGAGGAGAAGTTTCCAATCCTCCAGCACGTAGGGGTCCCCTGACAAAAGGTTTCGGAACAGTCCTTTGCAGTACGGGGATTGCACCCCATAGGCGGAAACTGCTTGCTTAAGATCTTTAAGAGCTCTATAGGGGATTGAGATATAATTAGGCACAACCACCCCAGCCGCATTGGTTTGAAAGGTTACGGGGAAAAATCCTCTGCCAATTCCATGTCCCCTTGATTGTAAGCATCGCGCAGAGCGTCTTGGAGAGCGCTACGCCACACTTGCGGGGCGGGGGAAGGGGCGGAAGGGAGAGGGGAAACCTTCTCTTCCGGAGAGGCCGGGGGAATTGGAGAGGCCTCGGAGAGGGCCATCGCCTGGCCAGCAGGAGAGGCGATCTCCTCGTAGTGCGGGGGAGGTGATTCCGAGGGCTTAAAAGCAGCCCCCTGCCTACCTTCCTCATGAATTTGAAGGCATCTTACAAGAAGTCTCCAAGTAGTGAGAACTTCTGGCGGGGCTCGAGGTTCCTTATGAAAATAAATACCCAATTTGATCCATAAGGGGACTTTAAGAGAGCCCTTCTCAGGGTAAATGAGACAATTCTTAGATGTAAGCCAATAGAGAGAGGAAATGTTTTTTCGGGGGAATGGGAAGCAAGCGAACTGCTGCTTGAGAGATTGCAACAGACGATTTAACGATTTCCCGAAGCTCCTGCAGGTGTGCAGTCTGAGCCTTCGAGAAACCTGAGCCCATACTCACGATTGGGAGGGTGCTCCGTTCGCTAACGGCAGGCCCTGGTTGCGAGACTTTGCCAAGTCGGGGATGAGTGAAAGGCTGGTGACACAGGAAGATCACGTTGGTCATGTCAATCACGTCGGGGTCACCAAATGTGATGTTTCCGCTGTTCGCCCATGAGGCCAATGTTGAGAAAAGACAGGAGTCAAGCTTTCTCGGGATGGAGCGACCCAGATGAGAACCTGAGGGCCCCTTTTATTGGGATATAACAAAGGCAGGAGGAGCAATAGCATGTGATTAAAAACAGCCTGTAAAAGTACAATTTCTAATCTACTGCTCAGGGAAGTTCTGTCTATATATGGTCATATCCTGGTCAGGATCCTGGTCAGGATGTTTTGTTATGGACTATCAGGATGTTATGTTCTGCACTATCAGGATATCAGGATGTTATGGAGTTCTAGGAGTTTGTTTTCTCCTGTGTGATTCAGCGTGACTCTGCAGGCCCTAGTATGAACTAGGCCATGGAGGACACACACCTACACAAGGAACTATATTACAACACACATGTACTCACATTTGAGAACTGGTAGGGAAAGTAAGTGAATACCATCCCTGATATGTTGTCATCCCAATGTTATTACAGTTCTCTATGGAGATCCTGACTAGTGTTTACATACTTGAAGTAGGGATGTAATAAGGAAACCACAAATCCTGCATGGCTGAGTGTCTGTTCTTAGATGAGCAACACAAATTGATTCTGGACTTTGAATGAATGAATGAATGAATGAATGAATGAATGAATGAATGAATGAATGAATGAATGAATGAATGATCTGTGACTTGATGATGTTTGGAAATGGAAGCTAAGACCAAGGGGATTTCTCCCATATCTGACAGGTATGCCAGTTGCAGACCTTTGCACTGGACATGCCTCATTATAGTCACTCATGTCCTTACCATCTTTGTTTGAAATGCAGCAATACTGTACATGTGTGTCTGTCCTTGAAAATGACCCAGAAACTGCATTTGGTTCAAAATGCAGTGTTCTGGTTCCTCTTGAGAAGGAATAGCATTAGCAGCAAGATTGGTGCCAGTATTTTTGTTGGTTATCTAACCCTTAATTTTTTTTGTATGCTTATTGTGGTTGATTTTATCTTTGTCAATATTGGAAAGATCCCCAAGCCTTTTGAGATGTATGATACATAAATGTTTCTATAAATGAATAAAATTGCAACTTCGCTCTTTGGAGTTCATCATTTCTTATCCACATGTTTTCATTGAGACAAATATCTTAATTTTAAATGTGAGATCCCCTTTCTCCTGTGACTATATCTACTGCATAGAAGCAGCTATGGATTACTACAGATAAGAGGAAGCATACTATTAGATAGCTGCTGCTTAACTGTGTTATGATCCTTCTGGAAGATGCTAGGTACTAGCATCCTAGCAGCTATGAGATAGATCTTCAGATAAGGAGGATGGGGGGAAGATAGAGTCAACAGCATCCAGAACTATTAGTTGATGGGTGGCTATAGAAATAAAGTAACTAAGTAGTAAGAGTTCTGTTGGAGATATCAGTAATATTGGAGCCAGTGATCCCCACACTGATTTTGACAAATCCAGGAAATTCACAGGATCGCTCATCTGCACCCACTGACACTAATTTAGAATGAGAGGTTCAGTCATGTAGTCCTAGGCAAGGCACTTAATGATGATCTGAACTTTGTTTATCTGAGAAGTCAGCCAAAAAGTGAGAATATACTCTGTAGCTGAATGTTTGACACAGCAATAGCGCTAGCACTTAGACTTATATACTGCTTTATAGTGCTTTATAGTCCTCCCTAAGTGGTTTTAGAGTCAGCCTATTGCCCCCAACAATGTGAGTATACTTTTATATTTTACCCACCTCGGAAGTATGGAAGGCTGAGTCAACCTTGAGCCAGTAAGATTTGCAAATTGCAGTCAGTCAGCAGAAGTAGCCTGCAGTACTGCACTGTAACCACAGCGCCTCCGAGGCTCTACAATAAGTATAGCTGACATGCCTCAGCTCTACTTATTGCATACTTATTGGTGTGGCTTATTTATTACCCTTACTTCCTATAGACAATGATGAGAACAAGTTATCAAAACTTCAACTCTTGGGTGCTAATATCTTCTGTTGTTTTCTCTGGTCCTTGGACTTTCTTTGACCTTCTCTCTTCTTTTTTGGATTCCTCATCTGATTGATAGCCATGGGTCTTGATCTCTGCTTGCTTCTTTCAGTATCCTCAAATGACTTCTTTGACTCCAGCTAACTACAATAAAGCTTACATTTGTTTATGTCTAGCCTACTGGAGATTTATTGCCTGCTAATTTGTTTCTTGGCAACTTGCCCTGTTGGCCCAAGGGAGTGAGCCCTTAAGTTATGGTGGAATATATGTTTAAATAAATAATAAACAAACCAGCATGTATATTTGCAGAAATGTAGCTAAAAGCATTATTGTAAAACTAACAGTGTATAATATTTTACTTGCAAATCTAGGCAGCTCACTGCTAAGTGTAATAATGCAATACTGCCAGTATATTGAAAAAAATGGATTTCTAATGGCATATAAAAAAAACAATATACCAGTTTTTATTAACTCCTCCAAATTTGTTTGAGTTGTCTACTAATCAAATTCTAGAATCTACTATAAATGTTATTTTAGCTCGCATTTCTCTTTCTTAATGTACAGATTCATTTCACTTGAGATAAGAGAGCCATTAGATGGCACTCTGTGTAAAGTTGAAGGAATTATTTAACAAGGCTGGTGTAAGCTTCATTACTTGGGCAAAACAGAACAGGAAGAAAACTGGCAAACAAATTAGTCAGCAAATGAAAAAAAAGGGGGGAAATTCTTTCTGTTTCATATTTTAACAGCTTGGCTCTTCGAAACAGATTTTAGAACCAATCATTAGCTCAATTTGTAAGGAAATAAATTCATTTTTTAAAGGAAAGGAAATACAAAGACATTAATGAAGCTCTTTGTGTACAAGGACTGCCTATTCCTCCTATTTTCACTTTTGCCAGCTCTTTGAAAAATGGAGTAAAAGATTAGGTTAATACAGAAGGTCAAAAGAAAATAGATTGAACTGAAAATATGGTGGTGTTACAGAATAATAGGGAAAAGTGTTCATCCACAGAGTGGTCTATTGTAGTTTGTTTTCCGCCTTCCTATGCAATATGGCAAATGTGAATACTTTCAAACACACCACTGTGCAGTTTCCTCCAACTTCACTTGTTTTATCCAGTCACTCAATGCCCCTCAGTGGAATCAGTGCCAAAAAAAATATTCTGCACTTTTTTCAACCAGATTGAAAAGGAGGGATCTTGGAGTCCTAGTGGACAACCATTTAAATATGAGCCAGCAGTGAGCAGCAGCTGCCAAAAAAGCCAATACAGTTCTAGGCTATATAAACAGAGGGATAGAATCAAGATCACGTGAAGTGTTAACACTACTTTATACTGCCTTGGTAAGGCCACACTTGGAATATGGCATTCAGTTCTGGTCGCCACAATGTAAAAAAGATGTGGAGACTCTAGAAAGAGTGCAGAGAAGAGCAACAAAGATGATTAGGGGACTGGAGACTAAAACATATGAAGAACGGTTGCAGGAACTGGGTATGTCTAGTTTAATGAAAAGAAGGACTAGGGGAGACATGATAGCAGTGTTCCAATATCTCAGGGGTTGCCACAAAGAAGAGAGAGGAAAACTATTCTCCAAGGCACCTGAAGGTAGAACAAGAAGCAATGGGTGGAAACTAATCAAGAGAGAAGCAACTTAGAATGGAGGAGAAATTTCCTGACAGTTAGAACAATTAATCAGTGGAGCAACTTGCCTCCAGAAGTTGTGAATGCCCCAACACTGGAAGACTTTAAGAAGATGTTGGGTAGCCATTTGTCTGAAATGATATAGGGCTTCCTGCCTAGGCAGAGGGTTGGACTAGAAGACCTCCAAGGTCCCTTCCAACTCTGCTATTGTATTGTATTGTATAGATTCATTCAAGCTGATAGGAAACAATTATATTTAAAATGTATTTCAAAGAAAGAAAAAACAATGGCCATATGCAAAGAATGAGGTTTTGATTTTCTAATTGTATGATCTTTACTGGAGAAACAACCATTCTCTCTGAAAGAAAATAGTCTGCCATCAGATTTGAGCTTTCAGATATAGACATAGATTCATAGGGCTGGATAAGACCTTGGCGGTCTTCTAGTCTAAACTCCTATCCAAGGCAGAGATCTTGTACTATCCTAGATAAATCTAATAGAATAGAATAGAATAGAATAGAATAGAATAGAATAGAATAGAATAGAATAGAATAGAATAGAATAGAATAGAATAGAATAGAATAGAATAGAATAGAATAGAATAGAATAGAATAGAATAGAATAGAATAGAATAGAATAGAATAACAGAGTTGGAGATCTTTGAGTGCACCCCCCTGCTTAGGCAGAAAACCCTATACTGTTTCAGACAAATGTCTATCCAACATCTTCTTAAAAACCTCCAGTGTTGGAGCATTCACAACTTCTGGAGGCAAGTTGTTCCACTGATTAATTGTTCTAACTGTCAAGAAATTTCTCCTCAGTTCAAGTTGCTTCTCTCCTTGATTAGTTTCCACCCATTGCTTTTTGTTCTACCCTCATGTACCTTGGAGAACAGTTTGACTCCCTCTTCTTTGTGGCAACCCCTGAGATATTAGAATACTGCGATCATGTCTCCCCTAGTCCTTCTTTTCATTGAACTAGACATACCTAATTCCTGCAACCGTTCTTCATATGTTTTAGCCTCCAGTCCCCTAATCATCTTTGTTGCTCTTCTCTGCACTCTTTCTAAGAGTCGCCACATCTTTTTTACATTGTGGTGACCAGAACTGAATACAGTATTCCAACTGTGGCCTTACCAAGGAATTATAAAGTAGTATTAACACTTCACATGATCTTGATTCTATCCCTCTGTTTATACAGCCTAGAACTGTGTTGGCTTTTTTGACAGCTGCTGCACACTGTTGGCTCATATTTAAATGGTTGTCCATTAGGACTCCAAGATCCCTCTCACAGTTACTACTATTGAGCAAGGTACCTCCTATACTGTACCTGTGCATTCATTTTTCTTGCCTAAATGTAGAACCTTACTTTTTTCACGATTGAATTTCATTTTTTTTAAAACTTCTAGTGATGGAGTACCCACAACTCTGAGAGGCAAGCAATTCCATTGATTAATCATTCTCATTGTCAGAAAATTTCCCCTTAGTTCCAGGTTGGCACTTATTCCATTGACTAGTTGCCACCGAATGCTTCTTGTCCTATTCTTCAGGTGCTCTGGAAAATAAGCCAACCCGTTATTTTCTTTGAGAGCTCCTTGAGTATTGGAAGACTTCTATTATGTCAACTCTAAACCTTCTCTTCTTGAAGTAGACATAGCTAGTCCCTTAATGGTTCCTCCTCTGATTTATTCTCCAGACCCATTATCGATTCCATTGAACTTCTCTACACATCTTTATCAGCATCTTTTTTTAACATCTTGATGATCAGAATTGTATGAAATATTCCAAATGTGGTCTCATTAGTGCAATATAAAGTGCAATATAAGGCAGTACTTTCACTTCTTTATCTTTTCTCTACATTGATGAAAACTATTGATTTCAATGGGTATTTTTCCCCTGTAGGGAGAAAGCAATCTAAATATATGCTGGACTTTGTAAGTAATCACTGAAAGTTGCTAGTCTAAAAAGTTAATTTTGGTTTGAATTTCATAATAGCATTTACAGTGTGCCTTGAACAGGATCTCCAGAATATTTTGTTCCTGTAGACCTCCTTACAGGCTGCTATCCATTAAACAGAACCATCAACCCATGGTTGGATTTATGTTCCCATCCATTCTTCTACCTATAAAGGTTAAAACAGGCAAGGAGAAATAAGGGGAAAATAATCTTTTACAGTAATGAAAAAGAATAAATGGAACATAATAAAATTCCATTAAAATCAGAAGAAGCATCAGCATCTTCTGCAATTCAGCATCTTCAGACTGCTTACATACCTCAATAAATATAAATCTTGCCTGTACAGAAATATAATAAAACAGAAGCCAAACTGATCTCCTCTGACAGATACTGCTAGTACACAACAAGCCAGATGCTTAAATTGAAGTCCACAAATAGACAATAGGACCTTTCCACCTGCATTTTGTTCTAACAAATGATATTCACCAAACTATTGCTTTTTATCCTAGGGACAATATATTGTGATCATGACTAGTTCTGAAATAAAATCCTTTTTAACCATGAATGTATCTAATCCTCATTTGTTCAGCCACTGTCATCACATATTGTAGTGCCCAACTAAACTACATATTTATGTGAAGACACATTTATATTTTTTTCCTGAATCTCCAACTCCTACATTGTACTACTTTATAAAACAACCAAACTAAGGAGCTTAGCAAGGGTCTTGATAAGGGATGTCTCATGAGTTACTCTTACATCGGTAGAAGTGCTTGACTTTTTATTTGACATATAGATCAAGATTAACAATACAAATATTACTAAGGTGAAAATTGTCATTTCAATCTTAATTTCCCAGATAATTTTGCAGCGCTGGACAGTGAAGGACATGTCACAGAAGCAGGTGT
This sequence comes from Thamnophis sirtalis, assembly GCF_051295495.1. NCBI lineage: Eukaryota > Metazoa > Chordata > Lepidosauria > Squamata > Natricidae > Thamnophis > Thamnophis sirtalis. Next base: position 117,881,180 of record NW_028261382.1, read on the forward strand.
AACAAAGTAGATAAAGAGGCAGAGGTGAGGAAGTCTAGTGTCAGACATTCAGATCTAACAGTAAGGTCTTGGTGGAGATAGCCACCTGAAGTAGCCTGAAGTGATAGGTAGGTAGGTAGGTAGGTAGGTAGGTAGGTAGGTAGGTAGAAAGATAGATAGATAGATGATAGATAGATAGATAGATAGATAGATAGATAGATAGATAGATAGATAGATAGATAGATTGATTGATTGATTGATTGATTGATTTCTTTATTGGCCAAGTGTGATTAGACACACAAGAAATTTATCAGGACTTAAATACAATTTAAGTCCTGAGATATTATAGAATCTAGAAACTTGAATGTGTCTACTGTTGATACTGTGTAGTCTATACTATACAGGATCTCTCCTAAAATCTACCATCTCTACAGTTTTGAATGTGTTCAGTTCAAAATTGTTCTGGCTAGATGCAACATAAGATGTTATTGCATACTTAATATTAAGAATTGAATTGTTTGTACATAGGATGTTCTTTAGGATGATATGAAGAACACTGCTGGAGGAAACCAGTGGCCAATCCTACCTTCTGATCAAATAATGATCACCTGGATTTAGTTTTAGTTTTTTTTTAGTTTTATTAAACATTTATAGGCCGCCCTTTTCCCTGAGAGGACTCAGGGCGGCTTACAATAATAGGGGAGGGGAGTGCAGGACAGAACACAAAAAGAAAATGTGAGTAAAAATAATTAGCGGTAAAAACACAACATTCATTCCACATTCGGGAAGGGCGAGAGTAAAGTCTTATCCCCAGGCCTGACGGGATAGCCAGATCTTGAGAGCTGTGCGGAAGGCCTGGACGGTGGTGAGGGTGCGGATCTCCACGGGGAGATTGTTCCATAGCGTCGGAGCTGCAACTGAGAAGGCTCTCCTCCGCGTAGTCGCCAGTCGGCACTGACTGGCGGATGGAATTCGGAGGAGGCCTACTCTATGCGATCTGATGGGACGGAGGGAGGTAATTGGCAGAAGGCGGTCTCTCAAATAGCCAGATCCACTACCATGGAGCACTTTGTGTGTGGTAAGTAGGACCTTGAAGTGCACCCGGAGATCAACAGGTAGCCAGCACAGCTCACGGAGGATCGGTGTTATGTGGGCGAACCGTGGTGCGCCCACAATCACTCGCGCGGCCGCGTTCTGGACTAACTGAAGTTGCCGGATGCTCTTCAAGGGCAGCCCCATGTAGAGCACATTGCAGTATTCATTGTGGGAAATTCAGAAATCTATAGTGGACAATGGTAGCCACCTTGTACAATTACTTCCTCTCAACCAGTATATAAAGCATACTGTCTATGTGACTCATGAGGCTGTATAGTCCACTTTATAAGCCCAATTGACTGTCATGTCCAAACAGCTGGCAGCAAATCTTAGGTTAACTATGTACTCTATGAAAGACTATTTTCTTATGTCAGCCCTACATCTCTCTGCATTTGATTTCAACCTCAAGTTGTAATATTTTGAGGAAAAGCAAACACATAAGCAAAAACATTCTCTCTGTGTGACCTACGCCACTCATAATAACAGAATAACAGAGATGGAAGGAACATTGGAGATCTTTTAGTCCAATCCCTGCTGAAGCAGGAAACTATACCATCTCTTCTTAAAAACCTCCAATATTGCAGCACCCACCACTTCTGGAAGCAAGTGGTTCCAACGATTAATTGTTCTAACTGTCAGGAAATTTCTCTTTAGTGCTAGTGGTTCTCTCATCCATTGCTTCTTATTCTGCCTTCAGGTGCTTTGGAGAAAAGATTGACCCATTCTTCTTTGTGGCAGCAACTTAGCTATTGGAACACTGCTATATAATTTTTGTAATATTACTGAGAAGATGCTGCTTGAGCTGGTTTGTAAGTCACCATCTCTGACAGGATAGGCAGCACATATATTTAATCAATAAATATAAATAGGTGACCCTATTTTCTTGGAAAAAAATATAGTGTATAGTGAAAAGTCGGCTAATCTAAAATAATAGGAAACCATTGTAAGTTTATTATTTTTATTTACAAAGGAAAATTCAGAAGAAAAACTAAGAAAAAATACAAAAAATGTATGTCCTAATAAAAATATTCAACAGTATGTGTAAACGTATTTAAAAGGCAATCCAAGTTACATATGTTTCTCACAAAAGTGAGAAACTTATATGTGTATGTGTATGTGTATGTGTATGTATGTATGTATGTATATATGTATTTATGCGTGTGTGTATATATATACATGTAGATATGTATATGTAGATATGTATATGTGTGTATGTGTATGTATATGTGTGTGTGTATATACATACATACATACATACACACACACACACACACACACACACACACATACATGCACACATGCACACATACACACCAGTGGTGGGATTCAGCGAGTCCGCACCACTTCGGGAGAACCGGTTGTTAACTTTCTGAGCAGTTTGGTGAACTAATCCCTTGGAATCCTGGAATGCTTTAATAAAATTGGATTATGCTATGTGTACAGGCAACAGGCATAGATAAGAGGATAGGATAAGGGCCATATGGATTATGAGGTATGGAATGGGAGATGTATCTAATATGCCAAATTTATCTCATTTTAATTCCTCTGGTGGAACCATATTGTGCCCTGACAGATGACCAAGAAATTGCTGCCTCAAATCTGCTTCCAAGCTGCTGTTCCTCTGTAATGCTTCGTAGAACCAGCAATATTTTTGAAGGTAGCTGGCTGCTCTGAAATAGCAATGTTTACACGTCCCCAAATTGAACAGTGACTCTGCGCAAGTCATTCGTCTGTGCCACCAACAGCCTGCTGTTTTCAGAAATCTGAAAGCAGCAAGGAGCGTAGCAGAAAATGGACCTTCAGCCCCTCGTTGCTTTCCTAAAACGAAAATGACAGGTTGCAGATGGGAAACTTGATTTTGCTTCACACGGCAGAAGGAACGGAAGACGAGAGCAACCAGGTGCACGTCGCAAAAAGTTATTGCAACTCACTTTTCTTACATACGTAGAATAACCTAGCATGAGGAAGGGGGGGGGGGGCAAAGTATTTGCAATAGGATTCTGGCTCAAAAAATATAGCACAGAGTTTTCCTTCTTTCATAGAGGGTTTCTATTTTCTAAAGAAATAAGTATAAAAAGCACATGTCAGAGATTATGAAAGAACATTCAAGTTGGGCAGATGCCTCATTGGAGATTGTGAGTACCATGAAGCAACAATGAGGTTCTACCAAAGCTTTGATGGGAAACCAAGCATGTCCTCCCAAATGTAACAGTGCCTTTTTGAAAGGTAAAGGAGAGAACACAGACAGGTGCATGATGGGAGTTGTAGTCTCTGCCGACAGGGGGCCCAATCTCAACCTGACTGGAAGTACTGTGGACAGATACTTTTTCCTTATGGTGGGTAGTTGCTGGGCTTCAGATAGAGACATTTCCTTTGAGTTTAGAAGAGCGAGTTCATAGATATAGTCAAAAATCTGTTGGTTTTTTTTTTGGCCAAAATATGAAACTCATTTGCTTTGGGTTTCTTCCAACAAACACAACAGAACAATTCAATTTAGTCTACAGACTTGAGACTCCATGCAACAAGATCTAATTCTGCTTACAGTAACTGTTTGAGATGAGATAAAGTTGAATAAGTGCATCAATGACCTTATTATCTTAATATGCTATCAGAAGACTTGAAAAGATACACCATTTTGCTGGCCACTAAGAAAAAGTAGGTAATAGAAGATAAGCCTTTCTCTATTCTTATAAGAGTGGCAAATAAATACTTTCATTAAAACAATTGGGTGATTGAAACGAAAGTATCCTTTCTAGAAAAAGAAAATCTCTTTGAATTTGGATTTATATTTCAATTAAACTTGCTTGTTTCACATATTCAATAGAATGAAATTTAGCTGACTTGCTTTGCACACATACATATCAAGAAGAGCCACAATCCCAATTGAAAAACTGTCTAAAGGTGCCAAAATTTATACAGCTATGTAGCATAGTAACCCAAGCCTTATACCTTTTCTCTGATGTCTCTACAAGAAAGGTACTCCTACTATGAATCACCAACATTAGGTAAACACAATTGTAGTGTGTCTTTTGGCCTGTGTCAATTGAATATAATTCCAGGACAAGAAGAAGAAAAATTTCTAAGTAGAAGCTACAATGCAATATGCAATAGGACAAGGATATATCCCTTTAAATGTATTTCTACATTAACAACTTCAAAGTTAAATAAAGGCTAAACACTGAAGTAACATTATCAGTTCTCTAGCAGCAAATTCAATTCCCACATTCAGCCAGAAATAATAATGAGCCACTATAGGTTATCAAGAAACAAGTGGAACAGATCAGGAATTGTAGGAGGAAATTCATGTCTTGTGGAATTGAGGTCAACCTCTGTCTGTTTCTGTCTGTCTGTCTCTCTCTCTTTCCCCCCCCCCACACACATAGAAACACACCCCCACACATATTTATATATCAAATTTAAAGACCACTCCATCTCACCCACAGAGCAAACATGCTGAACAATGCAAACACTGCTAAAATAATGCAGCCTAAATGCCAAATAAGAGCCCACTAAAACATCACATATTTTTTAAATAGAAAAAGGGCGCACCACAAAGTTGAGAAAGAAAATAAACAATGAAGATTTGTACAGTATGTACAAAGGAGTGGGACACCAAGATTTGTCAGTGTTTAGGGCACCAGTGAGCCTTAATTTGCCATTGGCTGAATCCTATAAACTACCATTTCAATATTGCATTGTAGCTTCTACTTAGACATTTTTTTTCTTCTTCCAAAGCTGTTAGAACTGGAAGTTACTTGGCCACAAACAGTTCAGATTTTTCATCTCTGTATCTCACAGTTCATGGGATAGTTGTTTAAATAGCTCACTTGTCCCAGAAGAAAATGAAACTTTCCTTGTCTGGATAAAAATAGCATTTTATTAGTAAAAAATAGAACTTTTTCTGTTGTTGAAGAGTTTTTGACACAGTAAAATAATTTCTACCTATGTACTGATGACACATAGTTTCAAGCAGATCTTCCAATAACTCTTCTTGAGACTGAAAGACCTATGTGGCCCTATTAAACAGAAGATGAAGAAGAAACTGTAGCCAGGAACAGCAACTAGTCCAATTCCATCTGTAAGATGTCATATGCCAGAACAGAAAGATGAAATGGGATGGAAAGAAATGCTATAATTTCTTAGCCTATATTTCTGAAACAACTTTCAACGCTGCTACAGCATTTTTATTGCTTACAGGATAAATTTGGGGCTGAGTGAAATGGTTAAAGTAGCTTTCTTCCCCTATTTCCTTACCTTTTTCTTTAAAAAAGACAACAAATTGGTAAATATAGTGTTCTAGTAAACAGTATCCCCCATACACATGTGAATTGAGTCAAGTACCAAACTTAAGAGATACCCACTTCTCACACTTGTGAACTGCTTAAAGTGCACTGGAAACGTATAATGCATATACTCCCTGGCCATATCTCAGAGCAGGTTGACCTAGTAGGAAGGAATAAATATTGAGAAGGCATTCCAGATGAATTTACTGAAAGCCATGTTGTAATGTCTACTATATCTGCATTTCCTTTGTCTTGCTTTGAAATATTGTAGGTCAACAGTATATAAATTCTGGTTCCATTTTTTTTAACAGGGGTGCTATGCTTTGCTGGGAGCTCAGTGTACATGTTTTCTGCTTTTCATGCTTAATACAGTTAAAACATTTATATTAAAAAAAACCTTCAAAGTGATTTGGTTGTTTTAAGTGAGCCACTCAACAACCTCTACTAGGGGGATGCAAGAAACTGAGATGATGCATCGTAATTATGTCCAAATAGATTTTAAAGGAAATATTGCACACATTGTCACATTTCGTCCCAAAACCAGCATATCTTGATCAGGTTAATCTGGAGAAGGAATATAATTCAAACTCAAACTCAAACTCAAAACTCAATTGTTCAGCTAGTAGTTTTATCAGTAGAGCTATGGTGGCACAGTGTGGAGATGTAACTCTGCCCACAGCATGGAGTTTGATCCTGACTGGCTGGAGGTTGACTCATCCTTCCATCCTTCCAAGGTTGGTAAAATGAGGACCCAGATTGATGAGGACAATATGCTGACACGGTAAACTGCTCAGGGAGTACTGTAAGGTACTGGTAGATAAGTCTAAGTGCTATTGTTATTAAAAGGACTTTCATATTTGATTGTAATGGTAAGGTTATTGGAAATAAATAAAAGATTCTTATGCTTTCTTTTTTTGCATTTATGTCATTGTAGGCTTGTTGTAGCAGTAGCAGAAGCAGCAAAGGCAGCACTGGCCTGCACTTACTTACCTGTCTGCAGTGCTGTCCAACCTAAGACTGAAAAGCTGAGTAAGACTTCTCTAACATTTTTTCTCTCCTGCAGTGATTGAGCTTAGAAAAGTAGAAACTTCACACAACTGATGAATATACTCAGGGGAATTAATTTTGCCACTGCTAGTAGTAAGAACAATTACCCCAGTGATGTACAGATACTCCTCAATTGACAATCATAATTGGGACCAAAATTCTCATGGCTCAGCAAGGCAGTTAAGTGAGTTGGGTCTTACGTTAAACTTGACTTCTCCCATTGATTTCACTTGCTGGAAGCTGACTGGAAAGTGATGATCATGTGATCCCAGGATGCTATAACCATCATAAATACATGTCAGATTCCAAGCACTCAAATTTTTATTTCAATGTGACGGGGCATGCGGCCATTGTCTTAAGTGCAAAGACTAAAACACTTTTTCCAGTTCCCTTGTAACCTCAAATGGTCACTGAATGAATGATTGTAAGCTGAGGACTATCTCTAATGTCTGGAAAGGCTGATTTTTTTTGACTGAGGATCATACTAAACCTATATATTTGCCATTCAATACTTTCTCATTTATTCCAAGTAATAACAGTTCCTCAACAGGATGAAAAAGTCTACACCTTCATACTAACACTGAGAAATTTGGGAGGAGTTGCCAGACCACTCTATATTATAGAGGAAGGCAGAATATTTAAGTGTTCCACTGAATCATCAGTGACATAAACATCTCTGGCAGTATGTTCCTCTGAGACTATAATTCCTTTGAATATTTTGCAGGAGAGATCATAAAAAGCTATGATGAGAGGCGCACCTAAGGCACCAACTCAAGATTCCTAAACAGCCCTGGGAAGATTTCCAGAACAACTTTGTAAGAAGCTGGCAGCAAGGAGATTTTTTAAAAAACACAACTTCTTCCAGACTAACAAAACCTTCAAATATCATTGTAGACATTTGTAGAGACCATTAAGAGGAAGTTTTTTTTATTTTTAAAATCCATTAATTAAAATGAATGTTAGTGGAGTCATTGACTAATCAAAGTACTTGTGAGTTCAAAACATCTGGCTATCTTTGAGGCAAAACAGATGTTGTGTAGATTGTTGCTGTGGAGCAAAGGTCTTCACAAGCATGTCCAAAAACTTCAAGATGGCAGCACAAGGTTGTAATACTTTTTCCTTTATCTTCTTTTTTATCTGCAGGACTGCCATCTTGAAGTTTTTGATCATAACCTACCAACACCTCAGCTTATGCCGTCTCCAATATTTTATTTTGAACTCAGGCATTCAACAATTAATATTGAACTTAACTAATTGGTAGCCAATATCGGCTAATCTTAAAAAGCTGTGTCTGATTAATATTTGATTAGAAGACCACCAGGGAACATTATAGACTGGAAAATTAAATTATATATGTAGGAGTATATATGTAAAATTCAATGGTGAACCACATCTGTAGACATGAAAACTCAGTAAACATGTCCATAAAGTCTACAGGATACAAGCTTAATTCAAAGTATCAGTTTTACTTGCTGTTGACTTTTATATATTTGTCAGTCATTGAATAACTTTATTTTTATGTGCAGGGTTTCTGTTTTTATCTATTTCACATACTACCCACACAAAACCATTTTAAATTTCATTACCTTGCAGTTTCTCTCCTAGTTTATCCACTGGCACAAGGTAGCAGCAATCATATTTATACCAACAATAATATAGTGGGTAAAAGATGTCCACACTTCCCTTTAAAAAAGACTAGGATAAACAACTTCACAATTTTTCCACTTTTAATGTAACATATATGCTGCACAATTCAATTAAAAAACTTTTTTTAGGGTTTGCAACAGTGACGTGCAGTCAGGGGAGGCAGGGGAGGCACAGCCTCACCACTGTCAATCATAAAAAAGAAAAAAAATGTAAATGGGAAAAGGCTAGTGAGGAAGTTAGGCTAGCTAGCTGCTGCCACACCATGAATGACTGCCTGTTTAAAAAAGCCTCTAAAAAGAGCCCTCTACTATGAGGCAGGAGAACTGCATGCCTCATCTAGTCTGACTTTTTAGGCGCTCGAGCGGAGTTAAGCGAGGGTTAAAAGCCTAAAAAATCCTGAGGTAGTTGAGGCACGCAGTTCTCCTGCCTCATAGTAGAGGGCGCATTTTTTAGAGGTTTCAACTCTGTCATTCTGTTTAAAGCTGCAGCGTCGTGCTCACTCTTCCTCATTTCTTTCTCTGTTTCTGATGCCCCCCCACCCCACGCTCCCTCTTTTCCTTCAAATTTCCCTTTTTTTCTTTTTTCTTTAATAAATGCAAGGCTCAGGCATTCTCTCCTCTCCCGCAACACCCCACTGACTAAAGCACTTTCTTTCACCGCCTGTGATCACAGCAGAGCTCAGGCGGGCTGCCGTGAGCTCAGGCGGGCAAAAGAAAATGCTTTAGTCAGTGGGGTGTCGGTGGAGAGGACTGCCTCACCAGCCATAAACCTCACCGCACGTCACTGGTTTGCAAGATGTGAAAAGGACAACACTGCCATACATTAAAAGTATCTCAGAAACCTCCAACAGACTATTATAACCATATGACATCAGTGTAGCACACAAGCCAACTAAAGCCCTTCAAAACACCCTAAGTAAACCAAAAGACCCCCAAAAGAAACAACAGCACAGGAGTCATTTACAACATACAGTACAGAGTAAAGACTGCAACATCCAGCATGTAGGAAAAACAACTGAAGACTAGCAGAATGTATCTATGAACACCAACTAGCAGTTAGAAGGCACAATTAATTTCAAAGAACATGAACAGACTTAACCATTGTGTCAACTGGGAAATTGTGAACATCTTAGACCAAACCAAGTCCAAAAATGCTACAGAATTCCTGGAAGACTAGCACTCTGACAAATTAACCATCAACAGGCACATACGCATAAACAACATTTATATATGATTAAAAAGAAACAATTAACAAGCCAAAAAGGGGAATAAAAAGACCAGAACCTCCTCACCAGCATTAAACACCCAGATGAGCATAGATTACTACCAAGATTAACATTAGAACAACAATCAAGCAGTAAACAATATTCTGATCAAGGAACTGCCAAACTAGCTAAAAATAATTAGCCCAACTAAAGAACCATCAAGACTCCTCCACCAACACTGACAGGGCAAGCCACTATAATTTACATAAGAGCAAACCCTACTCCTTACCAGCAATAATGCTACCTAGTCTATAAGAAAACAAACAAGCTCAGACAACACCTTATTTCAACTACAAATATTTTCTTCTATTAGTCTGATTTATTTTTACATCTCTCAGACTTGGCATTTTAACAGGGGTGTATACACTTCTTACATTTTCTGTAGTTGTTAATTAGTAGTTACTAAGTTGATAAGTAGTTATTGGTTTTTCATTTCGATGATTTCTCTTACCTTTCTGTTTATAGGTAGCTTAAAATTAAAAATAGAATGAAAAAGAAGTTAATGATACAGCAGTTAAAGTCAACATCAAAACTAATTTGAATGGAGACCAGCTGGCGGAAGAGGAAGTTCTTCATTCCGTTCTTAACAGTGGAGAGAGAGAGAATGTTCCAAGGTAGGAAAGGAATGGAGATGTTTTCTATAAGTAGGAGCACTTGTAGCATTTAATAACAATGTATATGGAGATTCTCAGTCATCCAAGTCATGGATGTCCAAAAGGTGCTTTTTCAGGAGGCAACTGGACTTTCTTTGAAGACCTTATTCAAGAAGCTTCTTCAGCTCTTCCATTCCCCACCATCCAGTCAGAGCTGAAGAAGTTTCTTGAATGAGAAGCAAAATATCTTCCAAGAAAAAACAAGAAATTCCACTTGCCTCCTGAAAAATCATCTTTGGGATTCAATATGGGTTAGTTCTTTACATAAGTCATTGTACATGGTTCAGTACAATTTAGTCATCAGGAATGATCTTATTTGCCATGCCAGCACCACAATCAATGTCACAGATTGTTCAGCAGCTCAGAAGATTATTTCAAAAATATTTTCCAATTTCTCAGTTATTTTCTTCTCTTGAGAAAGAAGATTGTTTTCCAATTTACAGTTGTAATGGACTTTAGAGGACTCCTAATCCTATCCCATATCCAGGACATGGATTTTCAAAAAAAAATTCCTCTTAGTGCTGTGAATTTATTTGTAGTGGAAACTCTGCTGTTTGTTTGTTGTTGCAGAGATTAATTGTGTGATTGCTGCTGCTATTATCTGTTTCACAATCTGCAGCTTTGCTGCTTGCCATGTCTTCTAATCTGGATAAAAATAAATCAGAAATTTCCCCTTATGATATTGATAACATGGCAACACATTTAAAATTCAGATCTTTTGCTCATAGCAAAAACAACAACATCAAGGGCTTTTAAAGGATTTTCTATCAAAAAAATATAACGAATAACTTTTATTTGTTTCTTGAGTAGAATAACTCACAATCAATAAACCTTAAATCAAATCCAAAATCCTTTCAGGGTATTGCAGTTTTGATATGTGGGATGTTTTCAAAGAAGCACATTGATAAATTTCTTAACAGAAGATATTTTACTACTGATTGTTAAGATCATAATAATTATGATGGAGACTATTTTAGCTGCACACACATGTACATATAGATGTTTGTAATGCTGGAACACACACACACACACACACACACACACAAATCCAAAATACATACCATCACTATCAAAAGTACTGTGATTTGACACTATAAATAAAATTGATTCCTTTTCATTTCACTTGCCCAGGCATTCCAGAGTTATGCTGGAACACACACACACACACACACACACACACAGCCATTTTTATATCTATAAAGAGATGTGTGTGTGTGTTTGTTTGTGTGTGTAAATTTATACAGTTACTCCTCAACCTACAACCTCAATTGGGACCAGAATTTCCATTGCTAAGCATGTCAAATACCGTATTTATCGGCGTATAACACGCACCGGCGTATAACACGCATCCCCCATTTTAACACAAAAATTTGAGTAAAATTTTTTTTCATTAAAAATAAATGACTTGGAAGCTCGGAACTTAATGTTGGATTAAAATTTATAACATTAGAACATGAATTATAACATTAACTCCTCTTAAAAGGCAAATATGAAATGAAAAAACACCTCTTTGAGCAAAAAGTTATTTCCATTTTCTTCCTTATATAATATTTTCTGTTTCAACATAAAGTGCCTTCCTTCCTTCCCTCCCTCCCATCCCTTTCTTTATGTTTTCTTCATGCTTTCTTTTCTTTTTCCTCTGCTCTTTTTAAATCCCCCCCCCTTTCTTCTCCTCCTCTACATTTAGGTTGGATTAGTTTGTACAACGGTCATCAAACTTCTGAAGTAAAAATAAATAAATAAATCATATTTAAGAAGAAGAAGAAAAAGGAAGACGTTTTTAGTTAAGTCAAACGTTTTAATAAAAGTTTCATCTTTTAAGATTTGTCCAACACATCCAATTGTAACCTTAACAGTAAAGAATATCACCCCAGCTGCTAAAGGTTCAACCAGTCTGAGAACCATTGAAAAGACAACAGTGCAAAATCCAAAAGACACAACTTCCTCACCGCCATTGCTTTGGTACCAAATCTTTGAGGAAGGGGCTCCAGAAAGAAGGAGGAGGAGGAGGAGGAGGAGGAGGAGGAGGAGGAGGAGGAGGAGGAGGAGGAGGAGGGAACCAAAGAGAGGCTTTTACCGAGTCTGCGCCCCACAGCCAGGACCGTCCTTGCGCCTCCAGCCGCGTTTCTTCCCCGCAAAGCCCTTCGGGCAACCCGAGAGTTCCGCTTGACGCCAGAAGGGCTTTGCAGGAAGAAACGCCGCGTTTCTTCCTGCAAAGCCCTTTTGGTGTCAAGCGGAACTCTCGGGTTGCCCGAAGGGCTTTGCAGGAAGAAACGCGGCTGGAGGCGCCAGGACGGTCCTGGCTGTGGGGCGCAGACTCGGTAAAAGCTCTCTTTGGTTCCCTCCTCCTCCCCCTCCTTCCACAGTTTGTGTGACGCTGCCGCCAGGCTGAGAGCTGCCGCTGAAACAAGTTTGGGGAGGTCCTTTGCAGGCAGCCAGTTCTAGCTGCCTGCAAAGGACTTCCCCACGTTTGCTTTGAAAGAAACCTCTGCGCGGGAGTTAGAAACCTCTGCGCGGGGGTTTCTTGCCATGTGCGCGGCCGCGCGGCCGCGCACCTTAGAGGGAACAGTGGACCCGGCGTATAACACGCAGTATCGGCGTATAACACGCAGGCAGGGTTTAAGCTTGCAATTTTAGTTTTAAAACTGCGTGTTATACGCCGATAAATACGGTAAGTCACAGCAGATTTTACAACCTTTTTTTGCCACAGTTGTTAAGTAAAACACTGACTTTACTTGTCGGAAACCAGCTAAGAAGGTTGCAAATGGTGATTTCATTATCCCACAATGCTGAAACCATCACTAATACATGATGGTTGCCAAGCACCTGAATTTTGATCATGTGGAGATACTATGACAGTTGTATGTGTAAGAACCAGTCATGTCACTTTTTTAAAGCTGTTATAACTTCAAATAGTTGCTAAAGTTGGAGCCCAGCTATTTAATAGATAAATAGGTATGGTTATACAATAGGCATCTTGGTTTTTTAAAATTTGTCTTCTTTCTTTTCTTTTTATATTGGTCTTATTGCCTCTCTTTTTATCACTGTTGTTAGCCACCCAGAGTTATGTGCTACAAGATGACTGGCCATATAAATGAGCATAAAATAAAACATTGCACAAAGTCTATTTTTTCTAGGTGATTTTCAGTTAGGATAACAAACATAGTAAAATAACACTAATGGGACTCCCTTTCATATCCAAGTATTCTCTGCCAAGCATTGAGGACACGGTAGAAGGAAAGGGATTAGTTATCTGTGGGAAGTCTGGGTTGAAAAATTTGGCCCCATACTTCCTTGCTGATTACTCTGATTTCTTCAGAGAACAGATTTAATAACCAATGGCCTTTTTCCAAAAACAGTTGCATCTCTTACCCTGAGCTCTTTTTCTGGAGATTGACAGTTCCATTTTTCCCAAGGAAATTAGTTGTCAGGAAAGATCACGATCTTGAAGAAGGGGTAGTTTTTCATACATCTTGGGCCAGTCCCAGGGAAAGTTTAAGAGCAAGAGTCAACTTTTTAGACATTAGCCTCAAGTGGGGAACTAAAATAAGGAGTAAATAAATATGCACTCTGACCAGGCTTTCTTGCCAAGCAGCCAAGCTACTATGCACCCTATAAAAGGGAGCATTTTAAATATATACGTATATTCGTGCTTGAAAATAAAAATGCTGAATATTCAGACCAAACTACAGAGTTTTTTCTCTCTTTCTCCCTTGATAGTGAAAGGGGGAGAAAAGTTCACCAGGAAAGTGACCTTAAAATTAGCATAACACATACATTCTTCCCTGTCCTGAAGATAAAATATAACACAATGGATAAATTGGAAGCTGATGCTATCAACATGTATGGCTGTAACTTTGTTGCAGTCTATTCAAAAAGGAAAGAAGTTATGATTCTCCAACTATGATCTATAGCTTGTCATACTTATAATCCCAAGTGATGCAAGTGTCACAACAGATATCGAGCTAGACACTGTAATGTATAAACAGAAGATAATATGAAGGTTCTTCTCTAATTTCCATGTAGTCAATAGGGAGTAGGCTTTCGACAATGGGCTTTTTCGGGCCCTGCACTATATATGATGTCAACAACATACTAATTAACAGAATGCAGGGCATGTTGTGTTGCCAACACAACCACAGGTTGGTCACACATTCTCAGTCTCTCCTAACTTCATCAAATCATACCACAAACCATGAATTGTAACTTGAAAGGTGATTCCTATCCCCCCACACCAAATCTGGTTGAGCGGAGGCCCTGAGATTCCCAAAAGCTGTTTTTAATATAATTATCTAGTGAAGGAGATTAGTTCCTGAAAGCATTACTTTCATAAATGTACTTTGGACAGATACGTATCTATATTAAGATGTTAATGTAGACCTTCTGAACCTATTGGATGCATCTTCATGAAAATTCAAAATGAAATTTTATGAAAAATGAAGCTATCGTGTCTAGATAGAAAGTGAAAACAGGAGACAATGCAATGCATATGTATGTATGTCGGATTCTTTGTTTTTAGAACTATTTTGTAACCGAGGAAATGCATGCAAACTATATGTATTGGAGAACGTGTTTACTCTGACTGTATTAAGAAAAAATATAATCATTTTCCATTCTTTTTAAAAAAATGTATATATGAAGGGAAATGGTCATCACAATGTGTGCAAACAGAGGAAGGTCACAACTGCAGTTGGAACGGAGATATTTAAATGCATAGTATTTGGTGAAAATGGAGAGCAAAGTTAAAGGGCTCATCTCATTAGTTAACATGTGCATTTGTGGGGAAAAAATATAGATTTCAAATATATATATCTGTCTCTCTGTCTCGATCTCTCATAATGGAATAATTTGTATTCTTGTCTCTAAGTATATTAATTCAGCCTCCCTGCCTGAAGAGTCATTAACAATCCTCTGACATGTCCTGTCAAAGGAAGACTGATATGAGCAGCATGGATGCCCTTAACAAGGCCACAGAGGTCTTTCATCCCAAATATGTCTCAGATCAACTAGAAATATCTCAGCGCTAATATTCCAAATATCTTCATTTTTCTTCTGAAAGTCCAACCTAACCTTAACACTGCAGTATAGAGGCAATTTGACCATATTATTCTTGGAAGCTAACATAGCAATATAACAATAGCAGTTAGACTTATATGCCACTTCATAGGGCTTTCAGCCCTCTCTAAGCGGTTTACAGAGTCAGCATATCGCCCCCACAGTCTGGGTCCTCATTTCACCCACCTCGGAAGGATGGAAGGCTGAGTCAACCCTGAGCCGGTGAGATTTGAACTGCTGAACTAGCAGTCAGCTGAAGTGGCCTGCAGTACTGCACTCTACCCACTGCGCCACCTCGGCTCAACATGACAAACTTGAACATTGGGCACTATCTAATAAAATGAAATTCAATGGTGAAAAGAGTAAGGTTCTACATTTAGACAAGAAAAACAAAATGCACAGGTACAGTATAGGTGGTGCCTTGCTCAACAGTAGTAATTGTGAGAGGGATCTTGGAGTCCTAGTGGACAACCATTTAAATATGAGCCAGCAGTGTGCAGCAGCTGCCAAAAAAGCCAACACAGTTCTAGGCTACATAAACAGAGGGATAGAATCAAGATCACGTGAAGTGTTAATATCACTTTATAATGCCTTGGTAAGGCCACACTTGGAATACTGCATCCAGTTTTGGTTGCCACGATGTAGAAAAGATGTGGAGATTCTAGAAAGAGTGCAGAGAAGAGCAACAAAGATGATTAGGGGACTGGAGGCTAAAACATATGAAGAACAGTTGCATGAATTTGATATGTCTAGTTTAAAGAAAAGAAGGACTAGGGGAGACATGATAGCAGTGTTCCAATATCTCAGGGGTTGCCACAAAGAAGAGGGAGTCAAACTATTCTCCAAGGCACCTGAGTGTAGAACAAGAAGCAATGGGTGGAAACTAATCAGGAAAGAAGCAACTTAGAACTGAGGAGAAATTTCTTGACAGAACAATTAACAGTGGAACAGCTTGTCTCCAGAGGTTGTGAATGCCCCAATACGGGAAGTTTTTAAGAAGGTGTTGGATAGCCATTTGTCTGAAACAGTATAGGGTTTCCTGCCTAGGCAGGGGGTTGGACTAGAAGACCTCCAAGGTCCCTTACAACTCCGCTATTGTATTGTATTGTAACAGGAGGAAATAGCAAACTGAAGATGGTTCCACATAAGTAGAGCTGCAACCTCAATAAAATGAAGAAACTGAAAGTAGACCTCTCTGGATAAGGAAAAGACTTGAGATCACCCATAAATATTTCAGAGAATTGCTTCTCACGAGGATGTTGCAAAATAGCAGGTTATTTTGGCATGTTTAGAATTCCAGGAGATAAGAGAACAGTTATGTTGCTCAAACCATGGTTAGCGTCTTCAAAAGGACACTGGATTTCCATATTTCCTTTTATAATCACTTTTAGAAATGGCTTGTAAACTGCTTTGCAGCTATTAGAAACCTTTGGAGTGACAAGTCTGAAAATACTGGGTGAGTTTCCTTCAATTCTTAGTGAAAGGCTAATGCAAATTTTAACATTTAAGGACATTCTTTTTGAATAAACAGCAAAAGTGTGATCAGAAGTTTGATTTTAGAAAGTAACAAACAGGTGAAGAATCCAGATAGAATTTGGAATTAATTATAATAATCTTCCTGTTGGAAAATGAATTCTTTTAGGGGGGAAATGATAAGTTGGTCATTTGAAGGATAGACACAAGGGGGAACTAGAAAGAACAAAACATACAATTAAAGGAGAAGACCACTTAAATTTAACTACTGTATTTTTTCAGAATATAAGACGCACCAAGATTTTGAAGAAGCAAATTAAAAAAAAGTTTTTGCACTCTGCAGATCTCCCCAAAACAGCCCATTTTCGTGAAAACAGGCCCATTTTTTGTCATAAAAAGGGCATGCATAGCCTTTAGGAGGCTTATAGAGTACTCCTGGGAGCTGGGGGGAGGCAAAATTGAGCAAAAAACGGCCTGTTTTTCGCTCGCTTATGCCCTGCCCAGCACCCAGGAGGACTCTGAAAGCCTCCTAAAGTTTATGCATGGCCATTTTGGTGAAGGGGCGGGGTTTTGGGAGGCAAAACCTCCTTATACATTTATTCAGTGTATAAGATGCACCCAGATTTTCAGCCTCTTTTTTGAGGGGAAAAGGTGCATCTTATACTCCAAAAATACGGTAACTAATTCAGAATGGACAAATACTTTAACTTTCAGCATATTTATGGATATTTTTGAACAATGTATATAGAACTTAGGAAAGAAATGGGTCATAGTAAATCTGTGAAAAAACTTTATATAGACCTCAAGACCTCAGATTTTGTATCTCCATTTCAAAAAGCGTTAACTGAGAATGAGTCAAGTCAATTGTTTCTCCCAATTTTAAAATTATTGTCACAGTTTCCTCTATTTTTTTTTCCTTTAAAAGCCATTTCAGTTCATATTTGCATATAGAGGACACTGAGGTTAGAAGTATAATTTTTTTGACTGGCAGCTATTGATTCTTTTTTTTTTTTAAATTGAGTTTGAGGCAGAACATGAAGCTCAACCCTAATATATTATATTGTCTGGACTTAAATAAAATTCATTAACCCTGATCCAAAAGAAAGCCTGATCCAAGCAGCTCCCTTTTATTACACCTGTAGTTGACATATACAATGTGAACCTCTTTATGGAAAATTATCTTCAAGAGTCCAATTTGTCACTGAATCTAAATGGAGTGACAAAATGGCAATCCATATAAATGAAAGTTTCAGAAATAAGCAGTCACTTTTTGCTTGTACTCCGATCCAATTCATTTTCTGGATCTGGATGGAAATCTGGATAACAGAATTCAAATTTCCCATCTTTTTTTCCCATAAGGTAAAAGTAAAGGTTTCCCTCGCACACATGTGCTAGTCATTCCCAACTCTAGTGGATGGTGCTCATCTTCATTTCAAAGCCAAAGAGCCAACACTGTCTAAAGACTTCTCCATGGTCATGTGACCGGCATGACTTAACACCAAAGGTGCATGGAACGCTGTTACCTTCCCACCAAAGGTGGTTCCTATTTTTCTACTTGCATTTTTACATGCTTTCGAACTGCTAGGTTGGCAGAAGCTGGGACAAGTGATGGGATTTCACTTCGTTATGCGACGCTAGGGATTCGAATGGCCAAACTGCCAACTTTTCTGATCTTAGCCACTCAGCCACCTCATCCCTTTCCCCCTATAGCTATAACTAATTATAGTTTTTCAGCAAAATGTGACAAAATGTTCAGGTAAACTAGAGCTTAAGGAAGGGATGAATCCTGCCAGCAATTATAGAATTTAGTGTAGGGATTGGAAAATTTGCTGGGTGTTTTACTGATTCCTTTATTTAAGTTAGTAATTTTGTTTAGAAACAAAACATGATGAAATTAGCAGTTATAATACTGCCCATCTGTAGGCAGTAACCTTTTGGGAATTTCAAAAATGCACCATACATATTTGTCTGTATCTTTGCATAGAATTGTACATAAAGCACCATCACTTACTTTTCTTTCAAATTCAGCTTAATTCCTGATGTTTTTCTTATGATGTCATCTAAGTAGTTTTCTTGACAACAGTACAGAAGTAATTTGGTACCGCCTTCTTTCAGGATGGTTTGCTAACTTCCCAGTATTCCCTGCCAATTTCCATCAAAATATGAATTAGCCCAATCCTACATATTTTTTTGAATCCAGAGAAGGTCAGACAAAAGTGGTCACCTGCAGGGTTGGTATTTACTTACTTTCCATACTGGTTCGCAAATGTGAGTGCATACAGTCCGCATTCCACGCTTGTGCTTTGCCTTAAAAAAGGGCCTAAATGGGATGGGGGATCCCTATAGAAGGAGGGGCCACCCACCATTTCCACTACCAGTTTGAATGAACCAATCAGAACTGGCCGAATACCACCTCTGGTCACCTACTGAGATACAACTGTATATTCCTAAATTCATAGATTCTACTCCTGCAGGTGTCTATGCTTGCAAAGCAGTTAGAAGGACCTTTGATGTGATTGTTGAGTATGAATACATTTTGGAAGAGGGCACAGGCCTATGAAAGATTTGTAATTTCAGTTGTTATTCTTCAACTTCTACATGGAGAGATTTGAATTTACAGCTCTACACCTATTTTTGACAGACTTCTTGATATGGGATGGGGTATAAATAATGGGCAAATAAATGATAATGTAATGTTTAAGTTATTCATTCCTATTGGAAGATGGGTGACGAATAAGTTGAACAAATAAGTAAATAAGTAGGTAAGTACATGAACGTACATGGATTTATTTTGTGATAGAATAATTACTTACTAAGAACACGTGAGGAAGAAGAATATATTACATAAACCCTGCATGTGGCCATCATCTTGCTATTTAGCCAAAGAGTTAAAAATAAAAGCAGCTCTAGGACAGAATTGTAAAATATATGTTTCCATCTCAGAGGTTCTATTGAGGTCCCAAAGGCAGATGGAGTGGATTTGTGTTTGACATGTTTGAAGGGGGAGCATAAGCTACTGTTAATGTACATAGCCTCAAAATAGCATAATGGAAATTTAAAAAAAATGAAATCTGGAATAACCTGAAGAACTGAATCAATAATTTTAGAAAACATAACTTTATGAACATTATCAAATTGCCTAGAATTTTAATATAAACATATTTTCCCCCTTTGGGTAATGACTTAAAATGTGTGGTTTGAAAACATTTTCATATGTTTGCAACTTCAATATTACAAAGCACTTTAGAGATAGTGTCAAACTTCAGGAAGGGTTTGGGGTTTCTTTAGCAAGTGAGAAAAAGATAAGGAAGAGGAGTATCTTTTCTTGAAACTCACCAGTGGAGGGAGAACAAATGATACAGAACCCTTCCCATCAGAGTATGGCTGTGTGTGTGTCTATGTGTATACATCCATATATACCAGTGGTGGGATGCAAATTTTTTTACTACCAGTTCTGTGGGCGTGGCTTGATGGGCGTGGCAGGGGAAGGATACTGCAACATCCCCATTCTCTCCTGATCAGCTGGGACTCAGGCAGAGAATAGATGTTGGCAGAGCCAGTCAGAGGGGGTATTTACCGGTTCTCCGAACTATTCAAAATTTCTGCCATCGGTTCTCCAGAACTGGTCAGAACCTGCTGAATACCACCTCTGATATATACATATACAGTTAGTCCTTGACTTATGATCATAATTGAGTCCAAAATGTATGTTGCTAAGCAGGACAGTTGATAAGTGGCATTTTATGTGTTACATTACTTAAGTGGTTTGGTTGGTTTGGTTTATTGGATTTATATGCCGCCCTTCTCCCAAAGTCTCAGGGCAGCGTACAACATTAAAAAAAACACCACATATTACAAAAGTTAAAAAAAATTAAATAGAATATCCAAAACAAACCGAATTAAGATTAACAATAACATTTTTTTTAAACAAAATCGATTAAAATTAACAATAATCAATAATTTGTTTTGTTTTGTTCAGGCCAGGCCGGCTTGTTGGAAAAGCCAACTTTTTAGGGCACGTTCGGAAGGACTGGAGGTTGGGGATTATACGAAGCTCCAGAGGCAGCTCATTCCAGAGGGAAGGCGCTCCCACGGAGAAGGCTATCCCCCTGGGGGTTGCTAACCAACACTGTCTGGCCGATGGCACCTTGATGAGGCCAACTCTGTGGGATCGCACTGGACGGTGGGAGGCTACTGGTGGAAGTAGGTGGTCTCGTAGGTATCCTGGGCCTATGCCATAGAGCACTTTAAAGGTCATAATTAGTAGTGAAACTGGCTTCCCTGTTGACTTTGCTTGTAAAAGGTTTGGAGAGGTAGTCACATGATCCTAGGACACAAAAAATGTCATAGATATGAGTCAGTTGCCAAGCATCTGAATTTTGATCATGTGAATATGGGGATGCTGCAATGGTCATAAGTGTGAAAAACCATCCCAAGTCACTTTTTCAGTGTCATTGTAACTTCAAATGGTCACTAAATTAATTGTTGTAAGACTACCTGTATATGCTAGCCACATGTGTGCTGTGTTCATGTTTGGTTAAATCTTTTTGTTACTCAATAGACAAAAATCTATTAAGGAAGATGAAGAATTTCCAAGTTCCTGAATTAATGGAAGAGATGTGGCTGCAAATGAGTCATGGCTCTCCAGCCCTTTGGTTATATGTAGTCCATATAAGTTAAAATCTTGTCAGCAAGATTTTGTTTCAGTTCAAGATGGAAACTAATCAAGGAGAGAAGAATTAAGGAGAAACTTCCTAACAGTGAGGACAATTAACCAATGGAACAGTTTAACTTCAAAAGTTGTGGATACGTCATCATTTTTTAAAGAGACTGGACAGTCACTTGTCTGAAATGATACAGGATCTCCTACTTGACCAGGGAGCTGGACTAGAAGACCTCCAAAGTCCCTTCCAACTCTATTCTGATAACAGGAAAGAGAAAAAGCCTCTAAAAGAGGACTGATTTTCTTCATTTGTGAATCCGGTGTAAAAAGCAAAATAATATGGCTTCATTTGTTATACTCAATGCCATAATATATAGGTGACATTGCATATACTAGTATTGGTCTATGATATAAAATATAACAGCCAGCACTGACTATTTGCAAAATAGTCTCCTTGAATAGACACAGAATTAGGGACGAATTCTCCAGCAGTTTTAAAGAAATGAGGAAAACATAATTTTCAGAAATATTTCAGAAAACCGCTTCCTTGCAGCTTCAGCTTGGACCTACATGCAGTCTAAATGTAATGTAATAACTAAAAGTTATAACTAAATGTAATAACTAAATGTAATAACATTTTAAGCTCCTGCTCTAGGGTAAGTTATCTCTTATCTGACTATTCCCAAGCTGCGGTGGCTCAGTCGCTAGGACACTGAGCAGAAAGGTCAGCAGTTTTTGCAATTCGAATCCCTACCGCTGCGTAACAGAGTGAGCTCCCATTACTTGTCCCAGCTTCTCCCAATCTAGCAGTTCGAAAGCAAGTAGAAAAATAGGGACCTCTTTAGTGGGACGGTAACAGCGTTTTGTGCACCTTTGGCATTTTAGTCATGCCAGTCACATGACCGCAGAGACGTTTTCAGACAGCACTGGCTCTTTGCCTTTGAAACGGAGATGAACACCGCTCCCTAGAGTAGGGAACGACTAGCACATATGTACAAGGGGAGCTTTACCTTTACCTTTAACGTTTTAAGATATTTTCATAACATAACTATATCTACAGTCTTGAGGTAGTAAACCTTACCATATTTATTCTTAGTAAGCAGTAAATGACTTCTTAAGGAATTAAGAACATATAGATAATGTATATAAGCTTGTTCTGCTTGCCTCACCATCCATCCATCCATCCATCCATCCATCCATCCATCCATCCATATCCATCCATCCAGGTTTGCTATTTATTCAAAGAAAATCTCACTGATATCATATGCTGCAGTTGCAGAAATAATTTCAACTAGTAGGCACAAAATGTCACATCAGGACTGGACCTTCCCTCTGCTTTTTCAAAACAGATTGTGACTTTTCTGAACGATTGTCACTGACATTCAAATAGCTTCTAATGAACACGAAGGATTGTCAGAGGTGCTGCTCAGAGAAGACGGAAAGACTGTCAGCTTCTTGACAAACAGGAACAGAGCCAGAATAATTAATTCTACTTTACTGTAATGTTACATTAACAGAATCTTGCAAGTCTGAAAGTACAATTCCTCCCCATCACCTTTACAGCCTGTGAAAGGAAGGCGCCTTCTGAGATTCCCCCCTCCCTTCTTATGCTCCTGCTCTAGGGTAAGTTATCTCTTATCTGACTATTCCCAAGACTGCATCTCTTCACTTTGTCTCCAAAGCTGTTACAGATTAATAGAGTTGGTCTATTGGTTGATGACCTTGTAGGTCATCTAAAAAACTCCGTGCTCAAGCAGGAGACCCTACAACATTTCTGACAAATGGCAGTCCAATCTCTTACTGAAAGTCTCAAGTGATGAAGTTCCCACAACTTCCGAAGTCAAGCTGTTCCATTGGTTGATTGTTTTTACTGTCAGAAGATTTCTCCTTATTTCCAGGTTGAATCTCTCCTTGTTCAGTTTCCACCCATTATTCCTTGTCTGGCCTTCAGGGGTTTTGGAAAATAGCTTGACCTCCCTTCCTCTCTGTGGCAGCCCCTCAAATATTGGAACACTGGTCCTTCTTTTCACTAGACTAGCTATGCCCAGTTCCTGTAACAGTTCTTCATATGTTTTAGCCTCCAGTCCCCTAATCATCCTGGTTGCTCTTTGCACGTTTTCTAGAATCTCAACATCTTTTTAATAGTGTAGTGACCAAAACTGGATGCAGTATTCTAGGTATGGTCTTACTAGAGCTTTATAGAGTGGTATTAGTACCTCACTTGATCTTGATTGTATCCCTCTGTTAATGCAATTTAGGATTGCACTTGCTTTTTTGGCTGCCACTGCAACACTGCTGGCTCATATTTAACTGGTTCTCCACTAAGACTGCAAGATCCCTCTCACAGTCACTGCCATTAAGCCTGGTTTCACCCAGTTTATATATGTACTTTTGGTTTTTCTTGCCTAAGTGTAGGACTTTACTTTTCTCTACACTGAATTTCATTTTGTTAAATAGGGCCCAGTGTTCAAGTCTGTCAGGATCCATCTGGATCTTGAGCCTATCTTCTAGGCTGTTAGCTATTCTTGCCAGCTTAGTATCATCTGCAAATTTGGTAAATTGCCCTTTTATTCCCTCATCTATGTCATTTATGCAGTTATTGAAGAGTACTGAGCCTAATATGGAACCTTGTGGTACCCCACTGCTTATTTCCCTCCATGTAGACTTACACCCATTAAGGACTACTCATTGAGTACAGTTAGCAAGCCAGTTGCAAATCCATCTAGTGGTGAAACTGGCTATCCCACTTTTTTCTAGTTTACCAAGAACTAGGTTGTGATATACTTTGTTGAATGCCTTGCTGAAGTCTAAGTATATTTTGTCCACAGTATTTCACTGGTCTGATTTCATCCCTACATCCCTACAATTACAAACAGACTTCAGTACTGAACTTATTATCCAAGTATCTATCCTTACTGAGCGAGGATGATTCAATAGAGGGATATCAACAAAACTAGGGAAAGATAAAATAGGGCACAGAAAGATCTAAAATGTCAGAACAGAAAAAAATAACCGATGAATGAAGGGCATAAAAGGTGGGGAAAGTTAATGGATTGCTCATCTGCCTAGCTGAAACTTTGAAAACTTATTAAAATGTATATTAAGAATCCAAATTATGAGGAATGAAAAGGCAGCAAAGCGATCTTCACCTATTACAGGATTTAGTATAATATTATGGCATAATATTATAACAATGTGATGGAAATGGTACAGCTAGAGAAGGACGGATACATAACCTCTGGTGATTAAGTTTAGAAATGTATGAGTGTAAAAGAGATTTGGAGCTTTGTTTCAAATTTCCCATGTTAAGAAGCAACATAACTGACATTAGAAGCCAGATAAATGCAAAAACTGCAACTAGATCATATATAAATTCCATGAAGCTGTCTTTGGAATAATCTGTAAAGCTCCGTTCCTGATTTTAAAATGGTACATAGATCCAGAAATCCTACCATAAAGAGTAACCTATGCATCAAGAAACCAGAGAGCTTCTTAATCTGCTAAAGAAATTGTGTATTTTGTCTCTTAGAAGAGAAAGAGCTTAGCAAGAGACCTTACGGGTGACATATAATAATTTGGCAGAGAACAGATAATGACAAAAGGCAATTAGCATCAGCCGGGGCCCTGGATACAGCTAGAAGGACATGAACATATGTTACCAAAGGGCAACATCTTCTTAAGGGCTGAATCTTGTTTTGTTTTAAACATCATGCAAAAATAGTTCATATATACAATTATAAAACAAGCTACTATATCTGGATATGCAAGGACCGTTATTATTAAATATAATGGCTACTACTAGTTCTTATTTTAGCCCAATTATGTGGTAAGATCACAGGAGAAAAAACTGAGAGCCATCCATTTCAATGTAGATCTTATGGACTTAGGATGGACAGAAACAAATCTTTGTGTATTTGAAACCATTGATATGAACCATTAAAAATATTTTACGGTTTTTTTTAGTATTCTTGAAAGCTGATTGAGGGCTTCAAGGGACAATGTAAAGAATCAAGACAAAAAGAAGAAATTGCTGAAGAAGAAGCTGAGGAAGAAAAGGGGGAAGAAACTTTACAGGTGGAAATGTAATATCTAACTTTTTTATCCCACAAAGACACAAATGTAGCAGCAAACAAAGTTAGTAACGAGCTTTAAGTCTTTATTGTCCTTCAGCCCTAGTCAGTAGATAATCAGCTGAAATTTAATCTAAACGCCAAAAACAGGAAAAGAGAAAGATTGTGGGTAAACACATTTCAAGTTTGTTTGCTAGTTATAGTAGGAGACAGAAGATATTTATATTTCTTTCTTGTTTTACTGTTTACTATCCGGATATTTAATGATGTCCTGAAAGACGAAAACAAGCAGACTCATAAAAATGTTTCAATATTGCAAGCGAAATTGAAGTAATATTTGTTTTATGGATGCTGGTGTTAGCCAAAAACATCCTTTCATCTTTCTTGAGTGCTTCTTACAAGAAATGGCAGAATTGTTAGGTATGCCTCTTAGTCTTTTTATCATCATCATCATCATCATCATCATCATCATCATCATCATCATCATCATCATCATCATCAAACATGAAACTCTGTCAACTGAATGTTTAAAAATGCATCACAAATATTATTGACTGGCAGTGATGGCTGATACGGGTTGCTGCCAGCATCCTAGATATCGACCAAGTATCTTCTCACAACAACTTTCTGTGCCCCAGTTCTTTTACTGTTAATTGGATCTCTTGCTTATCTGGGGACCAAACTTCCCTGCTAGTGCTAGGAATCAGTTTGGGAAATCCATACTTGTTAAGACCTAATGTTTCTGACTTCTCCCTAGGGTTGAGCTTTAGCCAATACAGAAGAAACAGTTCTTTATCAGACTGATCTGTTAGCTTGTGCCTCTTATTAGGCAATTCTTCCCACTTGTAAGATTACTTCTGTCAAACCACCGTCTGCCTCTCTCTTTGGGTGATGCCAGACACAAGGTGCATGGGGACCAAAGCACATGATACTTTGGTTAGTATACACCATATATAGACTGTGAGACTTTGACCTGTTAAGCTTTGTTATGTCTAGTTCATACCCACCCTGTTCTTTCCCAATAATTCCATCTGTATGATGATACTCTTGCCTTCCGTTTCTAATGCTTAATTTTCTGGCCATTGTTATTTTTTTCGGCAATATAGGAAATTCTATACAAGGTGGAATGCTTTGTTGTCTCTCTGCACATATTTTGGGTGTGGTACCTCAGTTTCCTGGTCTAGTTTTGACTTCTTTCTTTCTTTCTTTCTTTCTTTCTTTCTTTCATTCATTCATTCATTCATTCATTCATTCATTCATACATTCATTTATGAAATTTATATACAGTACAACCCATTTCACCCTGCAACTCTTGCCATCAAATTCCAAGGACATGATGGAAACATTCTTTGAACCTCATGCTGCTTGTCTAGAGATAACTAACAGGACCTGACATTACAAAGTTATTCTTTTTCTTCTCATCAAAATTTAATAATTTGTGTAGTGTGATATATGAATCTAAATAAACTAATCAAGGACAAAAACCACCCAGAACTAAGGAGAAATTTCTTGACAGATCAATTAACCAGTGGAACGGCTTGCCTTCAGAAGTTATAGTTGCTCCATCGCTGGAGGCTTTTAAGAAGCATCTGGTTAGCCACTTGTCTGGAATGGTATTGGGTCTTCTGCTTGAACAGTGGGTTGGATTAGAAGATCTCCAAGGTCCCTTCCAACTCTGTTATTCTCTTATTCTGGATTTGTATCTCCTGCAGTCTCATAAATTATTCAGTATCATTATTCTTTCCTCACATATACAATTCAATTGCTTAATTTTTTGTTTGTTTGTTTAGACTTAATGCTTAGAATCAGATATTATAACGTTCTCATATTTGGACTTCCTTCCATGCCATAGCTTTGTGCAATTGACTGTACAGGTAGTCCTTGACTTACAACTGTTCGTTTAGTAAATGTTCAAAGTTAACAATCACATTGAAATAAGTGACTTATGACCCTTTTTCACATTCACAATCATTGTGGCATCCCCAAGGTCACATTATCAAAATTCAGATGCTTGGCAACTGACTCATGTTTATGATAGTTGCAGTGTCCCGGGGTATTGTGATTAACTTTTGCAACCTTATGACAAGAAAGTGGACTTGTGAACTATCTGTATGACCTTGGTTTCAAGTGGGTAGTAATATAGGACCGTGATGGCGAACCTACAGCATGTGTGCCCGAAGTGGCATGCACAGCCACGTTGCCTGGCATGTGCAGTGTCATCCATTCTTCATTGGGTTTCTGGCACATATGCATGCACGGCGATCAGCTGGCCTTCACACGTGTGGCAGTGCCAGAAACCAAAGAGCTGGTCTTCCATTTTCTGGCACGTACATGTGTACTGGCCAGCTGATCATAGCAAACTCATGCATGCCAGAAACTGGAAGTGCACATGCCAGAAAGCAGAAGTGTACTTACCAGAAACTGGAAGTTCATTTCGCAGTGTGCATATGCCCCCTGGGCAGCTCCTCTTCTGGGTTGTGTCTCCAATGAGCATGTGCATGCATGCACTCTCTCTGTCTTCCTTTTTGGCACTCAGTGCAGAAGAGGTTCACCATCAGTGACAGAGGCTCTTTCCTCCATTATATACTTGCATTCTGCTGCATTCGCCTTACAATTTCTATTGAAGAGTTGTAGATTCCCTCCCTGTTACACCATACCATTCTGTCAAATAAGTCATATACTGTGATGTAAGAGCCTGTCTCCCCCAAATTTCTTCTTTAATGGTAAATGTTCTGTGCCAGTATCCGGCAGGATAACTAAGGGTTTGTTTGTTTGTTGTCAAATGTCTGATCTCAGTTGTTTTCTTATAGACATTTTATTACCTAACTAGGCAACACCTAGCATGTTACCTAGTTGGGTAATGAAACATTTGCAAGAAAATAACCAATCAAGGACCCCTGACCAGCAAAATATTCTCTTTTATAAGTTTGTCAAATTTGTGGATTACCAAAGCCATGTGGGTTTAGAATTTCTTCAGTTCTTCATTCTTTTCACTGAGAAAATAGCAAAATGCAAACCAAATCATCTATTGATATTTGGTACCTCTATTAATTAGCATCTTGGTTTTGCTTGATGCAACTATTTGCACTGAACCATAAATGTTGCAGTGGATGAATTATCGAGATTGCTTTTTTTTCCCCTTTGCATCCTCTCTCTGGAATTGAAGGTCTGGTTCTTTTCCTCTTTATACAGCAGGGCCATTTTGGCTGGGCTACACATGGCTGGATTCAGAGTCCTTTTTGCTAGATTCTCTAATTTCTCATTTGTTTTGTTGCAGGGAATTACAGCTCCCAAATGCTAAGCACATATTTCCTCTCCTGGAACAAATCGGATATTCCGTTTCTATGACTTCTTCTCAGCAGGTCACAGCAAAAGTTTATTGCATTAGTATTTGTGAGTGACTTCTTCACCTATGAGGCTGCTGAAATTATGCAAACAATTATACAGTGCAAATTATCATTATTAATTTTACTTATTCCAGGCTGTCTGTATGCAAGCCAAGACTGTGTAAAATGGTTGGGCGCAGCAAGTCATCTTATTTAATCTGATCTATTTCCACTTGGCTGTGAGATGTCCTGAGAGCACCTTATGCAGAAGTCATCAAACTCATGTTTAATTTCAGCTGTCACTGGGAAAGAAACCCCTCACTGAGCAACAAATGGTCTTTATTATTCATGTCTTTTCCCCCTAAAATTCATATTTCAAACTGAATGTATTACAAAAACACACATACTATTTCATGTGTACAATTAGTGTTGACAGTGGTAATCATAGTCAAATACACCAAGGTTTTCTTAATTTCCTTCCCCTTAAATTTAATATTTGTCATTACTTCAATTATCCCCTTTTTAGATGCAAACCTTTTAATACTAAACTTGCAAAAAGGTATCAGCTTGCAAAGCCCTTTTGCTTCTACATTTCAAATAGCCTACAACTGCCATCTATACAATTCCAAAATAATCAAGATGAATTGATTGTTAGTAAGAAAGGTTGAATCACATTAATATAGAGAAAACAGATATGACTGTATTACTGTACTAGACATTGAGAGATGCATGGGTAAACCCATCTTCAGTTTTAAAATTATTCTAATTGTGTACAAAATAATAATAACAGTATTTTCGATTTCCTAACACCCTGGAGTATACATCTGTTACTATTTCCCAGGGGTGAAATGCAGCAGGTTGACAGTTTCTGGAGAACTGATAGCGGAAATTTTGAGTAGTTTAGAGAACTGGCAAATGCCACCTCTGGCTGGCCCCAGAGTGGGGAGGGAATGGAGATTTTTCAGTATCATTCCCCTGCCATGCCCACCAAGCCATGCCCACCAAGCAACACCACACCCACCAAGCCAGGCCCATAGAACTGGTTGTAAAAAAAATTGAATTTCACCACTGCTATTTCCTTGAATCAAATGTATCTTATTTAGTTATTGCACACAAAGACAGTAAAAGGTACAACTTGTTTAAGAACCAGCTACAAATGTAACATGTATTTGCCAATGTACATATCAGGAAAAGCAATCAGAGCCACTCATGAATAGCAAAAGTCGGTAATATTATTGTCTACCAACTATATTACAAGAATCTCACTAATCAGCTTGCCTTCCCTAGGAATGACCAGATAAGGGTTCATGGATCTTGGGGGAGATCCATGCTGTTTGTGGCTGTTCAAGGACTCTGAGCTAGGTCCCTACTTGACCCCTCCTTCCAGTCTACCTGGCAGTTTCCCAACAATATACTCCTTGAAATCCAGTTCATTATACAGCCTTGGTAGAAAGCAGGTAATTTAATCAACAACAACAACAACAAAAAAACTGTAGAGAGAAATAGAACAATAAGACAATGGATAATGCACATGATCAAATATATTAGAAGAAAAGGCTTAGAAGAGATAGAATTTGTATGAGAGGTAGGACATAATGATAAATATTTGCCTCTGTTATAGTTGTAAGATACTCAACTTGATAATATCTAACTTCTCTCTAGAATATCTAACTTCACAGTGGCATATAGTGCTGATACCACAATGTTAAAAATGTAGAAATTCTCTGCCACTTTAAGTATAGTAACAAACATAGCTGCCACTATGTGATAAAATATTGTCAAGCCATTATATTTTATTATATTCCTGACAATAAGGTTATATTTCCTTCAAGTAATGTGATTTTCTTTTCATTATAAATATGCTTTGCCATTCCTTTCTTCTAAAATAGTCTAAACTCTGGAAGTAATTTCTTATCCAAGTACCATTAAGATTTGATCCGGTTTAGCTTTTGAAGATCAGTCAAGATGTTCTGTTTGATATTATCACCACAATTTATCCAGAACATCTCCAGTAATCTCCTACCATTAGATAGATAGATAGATAGATAGATAGATAGATAGATAGATAGATAGATAGATAGATAGATGATAGGTAGGTAGGTAGGTAGGTAGGTAGATATAGATATAGATATAGATATAGATATAGATATAGATATAGATATAGATATAGATATAGATATAGATATAGATATAGATATAGATATAGATATAGATATAGATATAGATATAGATATAGATATAGATATAGATATAGATATAGATATAGATATAGATATAGATATAGATATAGATATAGATATAGATGATATAGAGATAGAGATAGAGAGATAGAGAGATAGAGAGATAGAGAGATAGAGAGATAGAGAGATAGAGAGATAGAGAGATAGAGAGATAGAGAGATAGAGAGATAGAGAGATAGAGATAGAGAGATAGAGAGATAGAGAGATAGAGAGATAGAGAGATAGAGAGAAAGATAGATAGATAGATAGATAGATAGATAGATAGATAGATAGATAGATAGATAGATAGATAGATAGATAGATATTTCAAAATCAGTAGTTAAAATGATGGCTCAATGGTAGCCTTCCAAAGCACATTAAAATGCAACAATGATTCCAAAAGATCCTGTAAGCAGCCAAAGTAGGTAAGTTAATTATTATTTTTGCATAAAAAGATGTATAGTGAATTATTTGTAACCTAACAGGTCATTTGTAAAAAGCATGTATTCATTAATGATAAACATACACATAACTACAGTTGCAAAGAAGCAGCGATAGAAAGCAGATAAAGGTCCTAATATATTTTGAAAATAGAGAAGGTTGTAGTAATTTCAATAATGCTTTTCAAGGATGTACTTTGGTACTTCTCTAGAACAAATTCTTAATCATGGTTCCATTCCATATCTCTGTAGCTGGCTTACTTCAATTTGGTTCTTTGCATTTTAGCAGAATAAGAAATAATATTTATTTTTTAAAGGGTGGCAAGAAGACTTTAATGACAGGATAGTAGTTGAAAAAAAATTGAATTTGGCAAACAGCAACAACACCGAATGGCATTTCTTTAAAGAGAACAATTGCAAACTTTGTTACACTGAGATTCTTTTTTTTTTTCATTAAAACTTGAAGTCCTTGCCAATTGGAGATTATACTTTAAAAAAAAAATGACAGATAGCCAATTTTGCCTTTCATATCAGCCAAGGACTTAAGGATGAATAGATCCTGGATTTCTTTCCAAAATAAACGTTCCTTTCTTCATTCTCTTAATTTGATTTGAATTAATCCTGCCCTAAGAAAGTGAAATCTGATATAAGAGGCAAAGTTAAGAACACATGAGAGTGCAAGATCAAAATCATGTTTCATACACAATAGGGGGATGCCACTGAAAAATTAATCTTCAGGTCATTTATTTCCCTCTCCACTGTAATCTGTTAAATCATAGATTTGATAATGTAAGGTTATCTTTGTAATATTTTTTTTTTTTACATTTACTGGTGAAAAAGAAAATCCCAACAGATGAAAATAAGAGATGGATGCTCAAACTTCTGAAGATAAGTACAGGAGAAATTACCCAATCTGTGGCATGTTTGGGAAGAAAAACTTTCACCATGTGAAATCTTGACCTAGGATTGCTTTTGTAAATAAAAATGACCATTATTTACAATTTCAAGAGTTTTAGAACACTGCCATTTCCTAAAGTTCTATCACCATGAAATTATGCCCAAAATCTTCTCTTAAGTGTTCAGGATCTTTTGTGTAAATATGAAAAGGTACTGATCACATCAAACTTCATCTGTTATGAAATGGCTAACCAGCTTGGTGCAGTAGATTATGAATCAGGTTAGAAACAAAAAGAGTAATTGACCCAAGGACACTCCACTGGTTTTGCACCTAAGTGAAACTTAAACTGAGTTTTAGTTTGGGTCAGTTACTCTTTCTCAGCCCTAGGAAGGAAGCGATGGTAAACCACTTTTGAAATCTTGCCTAGAAAATTACAGGAACTGGTACCAGGCAGTTGCCAGGAATCAACACTAACACAATGATGCGTACAAGCACAAACACACACAGGAGTTCCCTGTTCAAAATCAAAAGTGATCACTTCGATAACAAAAGAACTTGAAGGATCTGGATGGTTATGAAGCAGAAGGGCACTTATCTGATAATGTAAGCCACAGATTATTTGGTTTGGACTTGGGAGAATTTATTGAATAATTCAACCATGCTGTTTCTCCACATAATTGCTTTAGACTGGTCTTTACATTATTTGATCAAATGGAAGTTTATTTTACTGTCTTATAAGGGCAATGTTCCATCTGCTACTCAAGAAATCATAGCAATATGGAGCTCTCTCCCTCTCTCTCTCTCTCCCTCTCCCTCTCCCCCCTCTCTCTCTCACACAAACACACACATACACAGAGCACCCTATGGACATAGTGTATGATATGATATCTTAGACCAAATTTCCATACATCCTTTCAAAACTCAAAATGGAAGCAATTAAAGACTTAATTTCAAACACTAATAACAACCTAAAGATAGAAATTAATCTTTCCTTCAATAAGTTCCAGCCCTTTCTGAAAGAAAAAGTGAATTGCTAAGGACTATTAGTCAATTCATCATCTAGATTTGTACTTCTTACCACTTCTTGAAAAATATTCATATTCACCAAACTAGACCCAAGGAGGCTTCTAATCTGCTACAAATTGACAAGGGTAATTAGTGGAAAGCTGTTTTTCATACCTTCGATGTCCACTTTAAATACTCTATGATGTTGTTTTGTCTCTTCAACATCCTGGAAGAATGACATCTTCCAGGATTTCATGACCCAGGTTTGTCTTTGTCTATTTGGATGACTTTTTAATTTATTCTTATTCATCATCGTCATTGTCATTGTCATCGTCATCTTTGCATGAGGATTGTGAGCCAGGCTGAGAGGTTTGGGTGAGCCCATTCAAGAGAGCCCAGTAAGCAACTCATAACCATGTGCAAAGGGTATGAATGCCAGGGGAAAGAGGGCATGAGCAAAGGAGTGCTGATGTGTCTGGAGACTTCCCAGTTAGTTAGAAAACATGAAACTATGTGATGGATAAGGGGGAACATGCATCTGGTCCAGAAGTGATGTTACTAAGACTGTGCTTCTAATTTTTTTAGAATTAACTGTGGATGCTGTCATTCCCATTGAGTTGTTTTTTAGGCAAGCTGGGGATGATGGCATCAGCAGTTGAGAAAAGAAGGAATAGAAGGAGAAGGTATGGGTGTGATGATTTCCAGAATGGAGATTTGATTGCCTTCAGAAGTTGTCGGTGCTCCATTGCTGGAGAGTTTCAAGAAGAGACTGGACAGCCATTTATCCAGAATGATGTAGGGTCTCTTGCTTAAGCAGGGGCTTGGACCTCCAATGTCTCTTCCACCACTATTATTCTATGTTCCTGAAGATCAAGATGGAAGCAACCTTTCTTGAAGTCATCAGTGAAAGCTTCAGTCTCTCAGTGAAGGGTATAATATCTATGGCTGTCTGTTTTCTTTGATCAATCAGTTATACATTCTATTTGAGAGTGATTTACAGAAAAAGTATCTCAGGACTCAAGGGGAAATATGCAATAAATTTCTCGGAATTTCCATTATACTTATCAGACAAAGAACTAGGAGGCTATAACTTAAAACTGTCATTACTGCTGCTGTACCTATAGCTCCAGGATCTTGCAATTCTTGGTGGAAGCTGATTCTTCCATTAGCGCTCATCTGTTGGTTTTCCTGGGTTATTGCCTGGTTTGAATGCCAGCCATTTTATGTTCACTCCATTCCCCAGCTGTTATTAACTTTGATTATGACCCAGACTTACAAGACATAATCCATACAATTCTTAAGACTGAATTTTGGATATATATCTGATCTTCAATAAAATCATTAATGACTATCACATGCTATATTTTTAAAGAGAAAATGACTTTGATTCTTTACCATTACATTGATGAATAGAACAAAAATAACGCTGTTCTACCAGGTTTTATCCCTCTATGAATGAAAATCATTCATAGGATTTAGCTCCAACTTCATTTCCATTAGTAATCTTTACCATGTTGCTTCCTGGTTATTTTAAAATTTACAGGTTTCTGTATCTTACATGTCTATCAGAAAATGACTTTAGGTGACCACTTGGAGCAAAGGGACATCTTGCAAGCTATGCCACTTAAGCCTTCTGAAGACATTTCAATGCAAACTAATTACATGTGTCAGCAAAGACACTTATGAATGATACACTTGCTAAATAATGCATGGGAGTTCTATAAAGTTTTTTGATTAAGAATATTAACTTATCTCTTTCAGGTTACAGAGAAAGTAGAGGTTTGTGCCCCAACAGTGTTTGAACATAAAATACCCAGTGAAAAAATTAGGAGTTCTAATTTCAAAATGTCTCCAGCTAGTATGTTTGTTTTATCACTAGAGATTTTTAAGGAGAGATTGGACAGCCATATGCTCAGAATGTTATAGGGCAGTGATGGCAAACCTTTTCGGGGTACACAACCAGGAAGAGGAGCAGCCCAGGGGCCATGTGCATGCCAGAAAATGCACTTTTTGTTTTCAGTGGGCACGTGTTCACGCTAGAAAATGGAAGATCCTCTACCAGTTTCTGGCACTGATGCGCACACGAATGCCAGCTGATCATCGTGCACACATTCACACCAGAAACCCAGAAGAGGAATGGGCGATGCCATGCATGCCGGGCAATATGGTTCCATGTGCCACTTCGGGCATACATGCCATATGTTCTCAATCACAGGTAGAGGGTCCCCTGTTCAAACAGAGGGTTGGACTAGAAGATCTCCAAGGTCCCTTCCAACTCGGTTATTCTATCTTCCATACTGAAATACAAATTATGAGCTTTAAGATATTATCTTATGTTAGTGCACCTCAGGTAAGTACATGTAGCAATTTAATCTTATCCCAAAGAAACAACAGAGTGATCAATAATGGAAGGGATATATTACCAGCACAATTGTATGGCATTGTATTAAAAGCTATAACTTGATATATTTAAACGTCTCTTCATTGAACTCTCAAACAGTCTGTGCAACTCCAGGAAAATACATTTGTGGTTTACTGTGGTGTTTTATGAGAATTTCAGTGAAAATGCATTAAAAATGAAGAATCAATAATACCTCTAAGAATAAAAAAGATGAAGTGGCAACTGCTTTTCATCAACATTTAAGGTGGTTAGTTGAACTGATCTATTCACAGTTTCTAGGTTAATGTATTATTATACACTTATTCTTTAGATTTTATACTTCTCTGCAAATGCAGGACTCAGCTCCTACATTTGTAGAACCCAGCTCAAAAACTGTATATGAAATACAAAGAGCTGTACAAAAAGTGCAAAAAGCTGTACACAAAAAAAATCTAAAAGGAAAGATTGAGTAACAGTTGCATATAAACATTTCATAAGAAAATTAATGCAAACCTTCATTCATTCATTCCTTCTTAAAATCTCATGCAGAGTGATATAGAATATAATTTTAAAGTCTCCATGTGACTGCCATAACAAAAACTTTTAGGAATTTCTTTTTAACATTTGCAAACTTCCTTTTCATGTATTTAAAATGATCAAAGGATTCTGGACAATTCTTCCATTGACTATTTTATATTCTTCATTCCAATTTTGGATCATATTTCCTTTTTGCCTAAGAGAGTTTCAGCTGCCTATTTCAGCTGTCTCAAATGTATTCAACATGATATATTTGTGCAATATTCATGTAACTGAGTTGTCAATTAATAAAAGTTTGCAGAATCTGCCTGTGTGAATATATCTGTCATTGGGCAAAAGAAACAATTTGAACATAAGATTTTATCACTAGTGGCAGGCACAAGAGCCCTAGGCTTTTTCTCTTTCTTAATTAATTGGTACAACTCATTTCAACAAAATACATGCCACTAATTTCTAAGATGCTTATTGTATAGCATTACATTAATTCTTAGAGTTAGAGCTACCATATTTGGGCTGCAAATCCAGACAGCCACATTTATATATACTTTGCAGGTATTCAGGATAAGCACATGATGATGTTTTAAGTAATTATTGGTATTTTATTTCATGAGTGGGTAGGAATAGGAATATTCTTTATTGACCAAGTGTAATTGGACACACAAGGACTTTGTTTCTGATGCATATCATAAATGATAAGGTGCAAACAAATGATGAATCATAAGATACAAGAAGATATTAGGAAAGATGATAAGATGAGAAAGATAATAGCAATATAGCCCTATTACATGGATACATATTTGGAGGCGTAAGACAGTGTTGTGGGAATTAGGTGTTTAAAAGGTGTTTAGTGGTGGCATGGGGAAAAATTATCTTTGTGTCTAGTTATTTTGACATGCAATGCCACATGGAAGTGGGGTAAATAACAAATACTAAATGATCTGTATCACAAGATTATAATATGTCTGATGCAACATAATTACATAATTTGCATGATGCACAGTGACATCATTACCTGTGTGATGTCATTATCATTTTCCTGGATGCTTCTGATAGTTGTTTCATTCCTGATGAATTTTATTTGGTTTTATTGTTAACCACGTGAACAGACCTATAATTTCAGAAGTGTCCTAAAATAGTTTAGGACTTAATAATTTACAAAACTTGTAGTAAACACAAACTTTGTATGGTAACAACATGCAATCTTTACCCCATGAGTAGCTGACAAGACACACAGGGTGGTACAGAAAATATGATAGAACGCTAGTTTAGCAGACAAAGGAAGCAGACTAGAAAAGGAGAATCTGCTTGGTAGCTAAACCGGTGACAAAATAAAAATTTAATGTCATTGGTTTGTTTGATTTACCCCTTATAAATCAGGTGTACAGATGTTTTTTTCTTAATTCTGAAAAGTATTAAAATTGTATACACACATACATACATCCTTCATGCACAGAAAATAAGCAGTAAATTATAAGTGAAATAAATTAGAGATAAGAGGAGTGAAATGAAATATAGATGAATCTCATTTGTACATTAGGTGTATTTCGCTTTTCTATCCATAGAAATACATAGGACAAGGATATCTATCCTTCCTTGTTTCCATAAACTCATAATCTAATTCATAGACTGCCCTTTGTTGTCTTTTGGAACAGTTCACCAATTCTTTCTGTACACAATTTTCTCAGTCTTCCATTCTCTCTCTCTCTCTTTTCATTCATATATTTGTTCTGAAATTCAATTCACATTCATTGTGTGAATATAGTCAAACTATCTCAATCTACCCAATCAACCTTTATTCAACACCCAGTTGTTCTTAACCTGGCCTTGTTGTACCCCATGTGTGGTTTTTGCTGGTGTATCCAACCTTCAGTTTTTATAAAACATGCTGCTATTTTTGCTTTGTTTCTCTATGTATTCATTCCTCCCAAGAGATCATAAACTACCGTATTCATGTTTCATGCTATGGTGAGTGTCTAACCTTGTTTATTTCAGTGTATTGGGTATTTATTTCTAAGTAATACTTTGACTAGAGCTAATTGCATGTTTGCTTCTAAATTGTACAAAGGCCTTTCCTTTTTTTTTGTCCCAGTATCTGTTTGGTTTCATTATTGATATGAAATAGGGAAATAGAGACTCCCAGCTAAAACTTTCCCTCTGAATTAATCCAATTCGAAAGGGTCATCAGGAGCACAATACACATATTTTAAAACTGACTTTAGATTTTTGAGAACAATTTACCTCAGCCTATGCATGTTGGCAGTAATTTATTGAACAATGGTTCAATTTTTAAAGGTCATTTTCTTATTTTATAATTTGCATTTCATCACGTCTTGATCTGCAGATAATATAAATAAATGGGTTCAATATTTCCATAATAAGTAATATTTTTTTTAAAAAAAAATTGCAACTCTGCTTACTATCCCCTCCTTTGTTGGCACAATAAAAACTTGCATAGTAGATTAATGGAGTTTTAGTTTTTTAAATCTGTAGCTGTATCTATTTGGATTCAGTGAAGCTTATTTGAAGTGCGCATGTATTTGGTTGTACTAAAAATTCACTTAAATCTTCTCTTTGTGCTAATGTTCCATCTTCAAGTTGAACTCATCAATTGATAAAACTGAATCAGATTATATAGAGTCATTTAAGGCCTACTTAAATAAATGGGAAGTGAAGAAGACACTAAAATAATATAAGAAAAGATAATAGGTTGGAAGCAGACTGGATCTGCATTTATCAGAAATGAATTTGGTTATATCATTGTACTGCAGAATGCAT
Source organism: Thamnophis sirtalis (assembly GCF_051295495.1). Lineage (NCBI taxonomy): Eukaryota > Metazoa > Chordata > Lepidosauria > Squamata > Natricidae > Thamnophis > Thamnophis sirtalis. The sequence continues at coordinate 117,919,989 of NW_028261382.1, forward strand.
TTAATTAAATCTGAGGACACTCACATAAGCCTGCATTATTGATTTTTTTTCTATTGAACCAAACTTTGAGTTGGAGAACTTTCATCAGTCCCATTACTTTCCCACCTTATTTTAGAAAGCCCTGGCAGCAATAGCAATCACCCACTGTATTTCCTTTAAGTATTACTATTATTTAAATCTTCTTAGGTGGAAAATGATTGAATAAAAACAAGTCCGTCTTTCCTGCTGCTGCCCTTGTACTAATGAAGCTTTGTGATGATCCCATGCAAGCATCTTCATTATCAAGCAAGTGGCGCAGTGGTTAGAGTGCAGCACTGCAGGCTACTTCAGCTGACTGCAGTTCAGCAGTTCGGCTGTTCAAATCTCACCGACTCAAGGTTGGCTCAGCCTTCCATCCTTCCGAGGTGGGTAAAATGAGGACCTGGATTGTTGGGGGCAATATGCTGACTCTGTAAACCGCTTACAGAAGGCTGAAAGCCCTATGAAGCGGTATATAAGTCTAACTGCTATTGCTCTTGCTATTTCTAGCAATTCAGAATGAAGGCCAAAGCAGAAAACTATGCTTCTGTCAGCTTTGGAAGCCATAATAACTCCAGATGCTTCAACACTGCCACATTCTTTTGCCTGGGAAAGTAGGAGAGGAGATTTAGTAGAGGGGGTATAGTTAGATAAAATAGCATTCTTCTTTTCAGCCAAGGTCAAGGTATTCCATGGTAGTGGATCTGACTATTTGAGAGACCGCCTCCTGCCAATCACCTCCCTGCGTCCCATCAGATCGCACAGAGTAGGCCTCCTCCGAATTCCATCCGCCAGTCAGTGCCGACTGGCGACTACGCGGAGGAGAGCCTTCTCAGTTGCCGCTCCGACATTATGGAACAACCTCCCCGTGGAGATCCGTACCCTCACCACAGTCCAGGCCTTCCGCATAGCACTTAAGAACTGGCTATCCCGTCAGGCCTGGGGATAGGATTACTCTCACCCCGCCCGAATGTTGAGTGAATGTTGTGTTTTATGACTAATTTTTCTTTAAACCACGATTCTTTTCTTTTAAGTCTTGTCTTGCACTCCCTTCCCTTCATTGTTGTAAGCCGCCCTGAGTCCCCTCAGGGAAAAGGGCGGCATATAAATTTTCAATAAAATCAAAAAAAAAAATCATAAATCATTCCTGCATCTGGAGGAGGGGTAGTTGGAGTAATGTCTTCAGTTGGTATGGATTGGGATTGGATGAGATGATGGATTGATGGGTGCGTGGGATGGGTTTCGACTTTTGACTTACTGAAGGAAAGACCAGAAATCTCAGATTTGGGTTTTCCCAGATGTGCCAGTATACCTACTCTAATAAATGGGAGCTTTGAGAAAATGCCTGTCTTGGAGTTTCATTGGAGTTGGGATTTTCAGGAATACTGACATTAACCCAAATCTGAGATTTCTGGGCTTTCCTTCAGTAAGTCAAAAATCTAAGCCAATCCCATGCACTCATGCACCCATCAATCCATCACCTCATCCAATCCCAATCCATCCCAACTCAAGACATCACGCCAACCATTCCTCCTCCAAATGCAGGAAGACCTTGACCTAAAAGAAGAATGCTATTTTATTTAACTACACCCACTCTACTAAATCCCTCCTCCTGCTTTCCCAGGCACACGAATGTGGCAGCATGGAAGCATCCGGGGTTAATATGGCTTCCAAAGCTAACAGATTCATTTCTTTAGGTTTGTATTCTCCTTGGTAAGAAGTGATAACAAAATGTAATGGAAATATTCCCCAGTGAAAACAGGGATTGATTTTCTGATTTTAGTGAGGATAGGGGGAAATGAAGAACATTTCACTGAGGGAAAATCTGGATACCTGATTTAGCTCTATTACTCGATGGTAGGTTTTCCAGTTCTCCCCTTGCTTTCAAATTTCATTCAGCCCTATTCCATTTAGAGGCAGATGACTGTCTCTTCAAATTTCTAAGGTTGCACTTCTTGAAATGCCTTGAAAGCAACTCTCAAGGTATTCCATTAAGTGCTGTCAATGAGAAACAGAAACAGAAAAGCTTTCCATTTCTGAGGATGCCACAGTAGGAGAGCAATGTGACATGATGACTCTTCTAAGGCCATTCCAAAAAAGATGGGCTGCTGAAAAGTTCCAGAGAGCCTTCTTTATTATTTTAGAATAGAATAGAATAGAATTCTTTATTGGCCAAGTGTGATTGAACACAAAGAATTTGTCTTTGGTGCATAGGATCTCAGTGTACATAAAGAAAAATAAAATAGAATTCATTCATCAAGATACAACACTTAGTGATAGTCATAGTTACTAATAAGCAATCACATTATACTAGGGACCAAATGAAACAATATAAAATTTAAAAATACAAGCAACATGGTTATAGTCATAAGTGGGAAGAGATATGTACTAGAAAGGAAGAGAAGAATAATAGTAATACAGACTTAGTAGATAATTTGACAGTGCTGTGGAGATTAGCAATAGCAATAGCAGTTAGACTTATATACCGCTTCATAGGGCTTTCAGCCCTCTCTAAGCGGTTTACAGTCAGCATATTGCCCCCACAGTCTGGGTCCTCATTTCACCCACCTCGGAAGGATGGAAGGCTGAGTCAACCTTGAGCCGGTGAGATTTGAACCGCCGAACTGCAGATAGCAGTCAGCTGAAGTGGCCTGCAGTACTGCACTCTAACCACTGTGCCACCTCGGCTAGAGATTAGTTGTTCAGCAGTGTGATAGCATTCAGGTGGAAAAAACTTCCCTTGTGTCTAGTTGTTCTGGTGTGCAGTGCCCTATACCATCATTTTGTGGGTAGAATTTGAAACAATTTATGTCCAGGATGTGAGGGGGCTGTAGATATTTTCACAGCCCTCTTTTTGGCTCATGCAGTGTACAGGTCCTCAATGGAAGGCAGGTTGGTAGCAATTGTTTTTTCTGCTGTTCTAATTATCTGTTGAAGTTTGTGTCTGTCTTGTTGGGTTACAGAGTTATTAGTATCCTCTCCTGACAATCTGACAAAACATCATTCCTCTATGGTGGTAATGGTAGCTATGAAAAACAAACAAACAAACAAACACACACACACACACACACACATTTTATGCAGCAAATTGCTAAGGGATATATAAGTTTTGATGAATGATCAATGGTTCCAGACTTTTCTGTTTAGTTGATGCCAAGGTCCCAGGAAGTCAATAGAACACAAACATGATGTTTGAGGAGCATATGATAACAAGGACTGAATGTGAACATCCAGTATTATTCCAGGTTTCTTTTAAAAAAAATCAAATTATTTGATCATCTTTGTTCTTGGAAATGAGACATAGTAATAAATACTGAACCATAAAATAACCCTAAGAGATAAGTGTTCCTTTCCCCTTTAATTACAAACAGAACTTTACTAAAGCCAGAAATTGAAATTATGAAACAGTGTCCCTTCTCTTCATCCCATTGTTTCTTTGAATTGGGGAGATAGGTAGACACATTTGCAGACTTTGTTTCAGAATGATCAAATAATGTCTAAATATTCAGTCGGATTCAGATCTGATTTACTTGGGAAAAAAATATTTGGATTTGATTATCTTTCAAATTCTGGATGGGGTACATAAAGGTAACTGTGTTCTTATGCTCTTTGCTTAGGTGATAGGAGTTGGATTTTCAAACTATGCTTTTGGAAACAACAATTAAAAAAGTGATTTGTCTTATATGTTATTTGCATGTTTCACCATATATGTTATTGGTCTTCCTTTTATTTTAATCAGAGGTGGTATTCAGCTGGTTCAGACCGGTTCAGGCGATCTGGTAGCGGAGCTCATGGGTGGGCCTGCTTACCCGCCCCAGTGCTATGCTGTCCTATTTAGTCACGTGTTTTAAGCTGGGCACATGCACAGAAAGCACACAAACAAACAAAGCACATGCATGGAAAGCATGCGCAAAAGGTGCACGCGTGCACAAAGTGAGCTTGTGCATGTGGGGTAAACCAGTAATAAAAATAAGTTAAACCCATTGCTGATTTTAATGGTTGAACAGAGTTGCTTTTGGGGAGTTGGATTTTATTGTTGCTGTTATTGTTGTCATTTTTACCTAGCTCTACTTGTTCTGTTATAAAAAAATACGTCTATGAATGTAATTGCTCTTACATACATTTTACAGACAACTGAAGTATTATCGAAATAATGTCCAATACCATTATTGAGTACGATTTCTTGTTGTTGAGTGGGAAACATCTAATAACAATAAATACAATAATGAAAGTATTTCCTCCTCCTTGCAAGTTTCAAAGGTTGGTACTCAAGTCTTATAATAGGTGTTTATTGATTACGCTGTATCACTGTATCTTGTATTTTATTTTTTTCCTGACTTACAGAGGAAGAATTGTATGCTCTCCAGAGTCAGCATCTCACTGGGCAGCCTCTAAATCATGCAAATAAATATATAAAGAAACAAACTGCTTAAAATTCTAGACTATGTAAAAGGATTTCAACTACATACTTAGCATATGTCATCCTTTTAAGAGCCATGGTGGCACAGTGGTTAGAATGCAGTACTGCAAGCTAACTCATTGACCACTCCAGGAGTTTGATTATGAGCGGCTCAGTGTTGACTCAGCTTTCCATCCTTCTGAGGCAGTGGTGGGATTCAAATAATTTAACAACCAGTTCTCTGCCCTAATGACCATCTGGGTAGGTGGGGCTTGGTTGTCATGTGACTGGGTGGGCATGGCCAACTCAAGGTCACTCAGGTCGATGGACGCTTCGCCTTAGCTGTTACAATGTAATAAGGGTTAACTGGAGAAGCAGTTTCTGTAAGCAGGTCAATAAAGATTAGGCTAGAAACAATACTAGAATGTTTCCTTCCTGCCTTCCTTACAGGATTAGCCCTGTAAAGTAGAAAAAACAAAAGGAGATTTCTCCCAACAACCAGTTCTCTGAACTGCTTAGAAAGTTACCAACAGGTTCTCCCGAATAGGTGCGAACTGGCTGAATCCCAGCACTGTTCTGAGGTCAGTAAAATGAGAACCAAGATTGTTGGGGGCAATAGGCTGAGTCTGTAAAACTGCTTAGAGAAGGCTGCAGAGCACTGTGAAGTGTTACATAAATCTAAGTGCTATTGCTTTAAGTAGGCAAGTCAATAAACAGGCTTGGCAAAGATTTCAAGAATCACAGAATCTTCAAAAGTACCAGCCACATACAATAAAATTAAGGTAGTGTTAACCTGAGTTTCTTTCTCATACTTTCCTCTTTGAAGGGGTCCTTGCAGATGTTTCATTTCCCAGCAGCAGATTGAATTGCCACCCCTATTCTGTTTTTCTTGCTCCTTTCCTTGTTTGCAATGCAGAAGTTCAATTTTTGCTAAACTGTGCACATGTGTGTAGCATGTGTATGGTGCTTGCACATGAAATGAACCAGTTATTCACTTGATAGGATCCCATCCCTGGACCTTTCTGATCAACAAGCTCGGTGTCTTAGTCACTCAGCCCCTGCATCCCTTGTTTTATAAAAAAAGCATTTTAAAAAATGTGCCTATTGAATGTCAGGACATCTTTAAGGAAATTAAACTTTGTTTGGCTCTTAGGAAGCTGTAAAGGAAGATTCCAGCAGAATTGTTACAATGAAGAAGATTAACAGACACTCAGAATCAAGATCAAAGATCTCTTCATCGACATGTGGAAGTTACAAAGATAGATTGCCTCTGATTTTAAAGGTCATTCTATTTGAGGGGAATTAAATATTTTTAAGGCTAGATCATCATTTAGCTCTGTAGAGGATGTCAGATTGACAAACTCCATTAACACACCTACTATAAAGAGGTCGACAAACCATAAATAACGTGATTTGGCCTTTTGGTGGTTTGGAGTCAGCCATCATAACTAATAGAATATTTGAAGCACACACACACACAAAAAAACCCTTTTCCTAAAAGGAGGAAATGCTTATTGTAAAGAATTTTAAAACGGATCTGTGATAATATTGTTCTCTCTGTGAAATATGCATTGCATCTTCCCAGGGTAAAAATGCCCACTCAACAGAAGGCAACATCATAATACTATTTAAAAATATCTGTGAAGTCACCAGGATTCATGTTCAGTTTGAAGAAGTCTATAAAGTTTGATCTAGTGGTTAAGGTGCTAAGTCCCACCTTAGCTATGAAAGGTAAGGTGAATTTGAACCAATCACTGTCCTTCGGCCCAACTCCCCCATAGGATTGTTGCTGTGGGAAAAATAATAGAATAACCAAATAGAATAGCAGAGTTGGAAGGGACCTTGTAGATCATCTAGTCCAACTCCAAGCACAAACAGGAGACCCTACACCATTTCTGACAGATGGCATCCCAGTCTCTTCTTGAAAGCATCCAGTGATGAAATTCCCACAACTTCCGAAGGCAACTTCTCTTCCTTTGGTTGATTGTTCTCCCTGTCAGAAAATTTCTCAATATTTCTAGGTTGAATCTCTCCTTGATCAGTTTCTATCCATTATTCCTTGTCTGGCCTTCAGGTGCTTTGGAAAATAAGAGGACCCTGCTTCTCTCTGTGACAGTACTGGAACACTGCTATCATGTCTCCCCTGGTCTTTGTCTTCACTAGACTAGCGGAGAAATAATTGGAGGAGGAAAGTGTGTTGGATACATTAGCTGTCTTGAGTTTTTGTACAAATAATAAAGTGGGGTATAAATAAATAATAATATAAAATATAAAATAATAAAAAAAATAAAGTAAAGTAAAAATAATAATAAAATAAATATTTTGGAACTGCCAGAATAATTGCTTAAGTTATTCGGAGAGTGGCCAGAAGCGGTTATTTATTCATTTATTTTTGCCTAATGTATTTAACTTGTTTATACACTTCTGCATAGATTCCTGGAGGATTATATTCATAATAATAAGATTTAATCAAAACATGATTGTGAAAACATAATGCAATAAGAGAAAGATACACACGACAGTCAGTCATTAATGCAAAAATGCCCTTGGAATTATTCTGTTTTTACTAGCTTCCTGAAAATCCTCAAGGAGGACTCCAACCTCGCTTGAAGGAGGAGGCTGTTGTGTAACATAGGGCTTCTAATGGAAAAACATTATATGTTGTCACTTGTCACTTTCAATGCATGGGACAACTAACTGATTTTGTCAGGGAGCTCATACTGTATGAGTCTTTTTTTTTAAAACCCATATGGTGTTTCATACATTAAAACTAGCTCTTTGAACTGCAGTCCGAAAGCTGCAATCAATGTAATACCCCAAATACAGATGTGAGACATCTATGGCAATTTTTGTTTGCCAACAAATGACACACATGGTTTTATACTATTTTTGGTGTCTGAGTGCTCTTCCAAAGTTGCTTGGTGTAAAGTGCATTTCAATGATCTAAGCTGGTGGTGGTAAGAGCATGTCATTGTTGCCAGGGCATCCTGTTGCAGATAGAACTAACTGTCCTGGTTGTAGCCTTGTAGGAAGTTGGCACCCACCTCTCCTATAAAATGAAATATTTTAGGAAATGTTAAAAGGGCAGAATATTTCCCCATGAAAGGCAGAAACTCATTCCCCCACCTTTGTCAGTGGGCCATTAAAAAGCCTGAGCTAGTCTACTCTATATAACAATGGTAGGATTAGCCTTCTACAGAAACTCATCACATGGCATCTGGGAATTCAACCAAGCTTGGAACACAAAATAAACACAACCTACAAAGTTTGCTAAGATCCCCCCCACCCCTGGGAGTCTCACAACCAATCAGAATACACTTCTTACACAGGAACAGGAAGCAGAGCGGTGGGGCCAAGCAGAGAATATAAAAAACTCAGGAACTCTTAGCAAACCCTCCCCCCCCCTTTTTTTTCTTCTTCACCCAATATCTTGAAGCATGTGATTCCACTTTCTGTTCAGGAGCTTAAGCCATGTGATCCTGCCCACCACTAAACCATCTTTCCAAACAGCCTCTATGTTTCCAGTGTTTTTTCCCCCACTTGGAACTGAACCCAGAAAGGCATCTATTCTAACAGCCTCAGAGTACCATTTGAATGAATCAAGGAGGACTTGGTCATTGACCTGCTCCTTGAAGGAAAGGACACCCATCCAGATCTGACAAAGAGTCTTTCTAATCATATGACAGAAATTGGTCATTGGGAGCAATTGCATTAAGCATCCAGATTGCCTTCAAGTTTCAGAAATCTATCAGATGCTCTCTGAACCTTATTGTCAGCTTGTTAGAAAACTTCCCCAGAGACTTTTGGAATCCATCCAGATGCATTAGGCTTCTTCATTGGTCCATCCAACAGCAAGACCACTGGATAGTGAGAAATTTAATTAACAACAGGAAGTGACCTGACGACAACACAAGACTTCTAATGTCTTCCACATCTAGATCCCAACTAGTGTACATAAGTAGATTTCAACTACCTCCGAAATGAAGTTAAGTGTATTTCCATCTGTGTATATTGGAGAGGACGAGGAACATATATTATTTAGGAAAACCTTGCTTGCCTCCAGAAGTTGTAAATGCTCCAATAGTAGTTTTTAAGAAGAGATTAGATAACCATTTGTCTGAAGTGGTGTAGGGTTTCCTGCCTAAGCAGGGGGTTGGACTAGAAGACCTCCAAGGTCCCTTCCAATCTCTTCTCTTCTCTTCTTTCTCTCCTCTCCTCTTCTATTCATTGTGAAAGCAATTAATGCTCGGCTCAGTATTGATTCAGCTTTCCATCTTTCCTAGGTTGGTTACCCAGATTGTTGGTTATATATGTTGTTATTATATATGCTGGCTCTTTAAATCGCTTAGAGAGGGCTATAAGCCACTATGAAGCTGTATATAAATCTAAGTGCTATTACTATTGCTATTGCTAATGCCTGAACCTTTTTACAGCCCAGTTCCAAAATGTGAATGTTGAAATTTCTTGGCTACACCAGTGAGATAACTTTAAAACCTGTTCAACAACAAAGTTCAGGAAGAGGTCTTGGATCTATGAATGATGTATTCAGGCCATAATAGATACAAATGGTTCTGATGCCCCTAAAGGTAAAGGTAAAGGTTCCCCTCACACATATGTGCTAGTTGTTCCTGACTCTAGGGGACGGTGTTTATCTCCGTTTCTAAGCTGAAGAGCCAGCACTGTCCGAAGACATCTCCGTGGTTATGTGGCTGGCATGACTAAAAACCAAAGGTGCACAGGTGCTGTTACCTTCCCACCAAAGGTGGTCCTTATTTTTCTACTTGCATTTTTTAATGTGCTTTCGAACTGCTAGGTTGGCAGAAGCTGGGACAAGTGACAGGAGCTCACTTTGTTATGTGGTGCTAGGGATTCAAACTGCTGAACTGTCGACCTTCTGCATCACTGAGCCACCAGGTCCTCAAAATACATTGCCACTAGAATGTCTATGGAGATTCTCAGTCATCTGTCCCAAAGGTGTTTTTTGAAACCACTTTGGATTGCCACTGGAATGTGCTCATCCCCTTTTCCTACATTAAATCATCAACAATATATTTCCATTTCCCTGGTAAATTCCACACTCCCAAAGACCATGACCCATAACGTCAACCTCAAATCACTCTGACTTGTACCGGTCCTGGTCCAATAAGCCTTTTACCTTGTTCAGGACCACTCCAATTGATTTATTAGGCTTCTGCCAATCATATATCTGTACCCTTTCTGTATGTGATAGCCTCCTAACCCAACATACTGTAGCTCAAAGTGAAATGCCATACAGCCAGCTGCACTACCACATCCCTAAATAAGTAGATTTCACAAAGTTTTCCAATTATAGAAATAATTTTAAGAAAAGGATACAGAGGTGTGCATGTTTGTGTGTGTGTGCATGTTTATGGGGTGTTTTTTGTTGTTGTTTTTGAATTAGCAGTTGGCTGAAAAATGCACAGCAAGGCACTCTTCTCTAGTCATCCAATTAAAACAAATCAAAAAGAACATACAATAATGGACAGTGTGCACATATTGATAAATATACTTTATCATCTTATACCAATGGCAGCAGTTTCTCTTTTCCCAAGCAGAAAGGGTATTTCTGCAAATCTGATCTCTTCTTCTAACATTATAGTATTGTTATATTGGATTTTAATCGGAGGTGGTATTCACTTACTTTCCTTACGAGTTTGCAAATGTGAGAACACACATGCACTCAGCCTTCTGTGCATGCGCTTTTGGTGAAAAAAAGGGCCTAAATGGGATGCCATAGAACTGGGGTGGGGGACCACTCATGATTTCACTACTGGTTCAGGTGAACTGGTCCGGATCGGTAGAATACCACCTCTGATTGTATTGCCTAGAGTAACCCCATAGTGAAATTGGTGGCAAATCAATTTAACAAATAAAATAAAAAAGTACACACAAAAGTCACATCAAGATCCAATTACAACACTGCAGACTCCATCTTGAGGACTTTTTTTTTTTTAATCATCTTCTGCAGATACCCTTATTTGGTACAATTTGGAAGTACCCTCAGATTTTTCCCTTCTCCCTTCAACTGGGATTGTTTTATTACTCTGCCGGTTAAAATATACTGTCATCGTTTGCGTTGTGAAGGAGAAATTTGCCTTGACAGGTAGAGCTTGTGTTGTGCCTTTTATTTATAAGTGATTAAAGTCAGTTCAGCATGGATAATTTGGGAAGGGGAAAGTGACAGCTTCTTACTAAGATCTCAGTATGCTCATATGTTTCTGGCATACTGTCTGTTGGTTGCTCACAAAAAAGATTTCATCGACTGGAAAATGGTTATCAATTAGCTGTTTGTACCTGGAGAGAAGCCATTAAGTTCATTGAGCAAAAGTGGGTTGCTCAGTAGGCAGATTACAATATATTTAATACAGAATTCTGTCTCAGTGAAAATGTATGGGATAGGAGAGGGCTAACTATCAGTCATGGGATCTTGTGTAGTGTCGACTGAAACAGACATAAATATGGATCAATAAATAAGTCATGACTATCTTCTTCCAATTTCATTTTATCCTATTTCATTTCTTTAGGCCATTTTGCATAAATTATGTAGAACTGTGCCCTAACATCAAGTGGGTCATTTAAGGATGAATTTTTAATTTTAATTCACATGCAGTAAACAGAGAGATCAAGCAAGAATCTTTTATCTATACTAATTTGATCCATACATCCTTGATTTTCCTTTCATTAGAAAGAAGAGCTGTGTGGCACAGTGGTTAGAATCCAGGCTAAATCTGCTGATTTCTAGCAGTTCAATTCTCACCAGCTCAAGGTTGGCTCAGACTTCCATCCTTCCAAGGACAATAAAATGATGACCCAGCCTGTTGGGGGCAGTATGCTGACTCTGTAAACCGCTTAACAAGGGCTATAAAATACTACGAAGCAGTATATAACTTTAAATCTAAGTGCTATTGCAATTGATATGAATTTATTCATCTTTTCCTACTTTTCAATTCCTTCCCTTCCTTCCTTCCATTCACAATATATGCATTACTATCTTCCAGTGACGTGCGGTGAGGTCTATGGCCGGTGAGGCAAGTGTGCAAAAGCCGCCCTATGTCTGCCAGTGCCAGGGCTTTGGTGGGGCTTTCGTAAAGCCATGCCAAAGTCCCGGTGCGGCTGTCCACCATGGAGCGGGACGCGTCCTGCTCTATGGTGGGGTGCGGCGGTATGGCTTTAAAGTCCCGGCGCGGCTTTCCGTCATAGAGCAGGACGCGGCGGCATGGCTTTAAAGTCCCGGTGCAGCTTTCCGCCATAGAACGGGACGCGGCGGCATGGCTTTAAAGTCCCGGTGCAGCTTTCTGCCATAGAGCGGGACGTGTCCCGCTCTATGGCGAGGCACGGTGCATGGCTTTAAAAAATAAAAAATAAAGTGCCAGCCCGCGTGCCAGCAGAGGCGGGTAAAAAACTGTTTTTTAACAGTTAAGCACTAAGCAGAGTCATCCACTGTGACTCTGGCAGCAACTATCTCAGCCTTTTTCCTTTTAATTTTTTTTTCTTTTCATGATGACAGTGGTGAGGCCTTGCCTCCCCAGCCTCCCCTGACTGCACGTCCCTGCTCTCTTCCTCTTTCTCCTTCTCCTTTAAGGTTATGTAGAGAGGTTGGAGAATGTGGGACATGTGCTCTAAACAAAAGACCACATAATTTGTAAATCTTGTAGATTTGTATTGCAGGATAATTCTGCTGACTGCCAGCAGTTCAATTTCACCAGATCAAGCCTGACTCAGCCTTCCATTCTTCCGAAGTCAGTAAAATGAGAATTCATGTTATTGGGGGCAATATGCTGACTCTCTAAACCACATAGGGCTGTAAAGCACTATGATGCAGTATATGTCTATGTTTTCCCCCTATTGCTAAAATAAAAGAGATTGTGCCATTCGCCAATGCCATTTCCCATTAACATTTTCACTTACAAAGAAAACTGATTTTCCAATTATACAACTATTGAAATTCATGTAATTCTTCAATTATGAGCTGAAAATCAATCACTACCCAAAATCAATCATACGGTATTTCAATGCACAGTGATAAGCAATTCTTCACTGTGGCTTTCATATAGTTCAGCATGAGTCATATCCAAGTTTAAGGGAATTATGCATCCATCTTATTCCTAAGCAGTTTGACATAAACCTGACAAGAAAGGTTTAAGAAGATGTTGTGTTCTACTTTGAGAAAACAAGATAAGCTGACAGAAGGAAGAACATAGTGTGACCTTCTTGTACTCATTTGTGTTGTTTTCTCTGCCAATATCAATTTCTTAGTAGAAATAAATGAAATTTTGAGGTTAACCCTTCAAATATAATTCTAGGTCCATTTTGGCTACCGCTAGACATTTCTCAATGGCTGTCCTAATCAATGGAGTATTCACTCAATGAAAGAACTGAGAATTAAATAATCTTGATAAACAGAATTATAAAACCCATATAATTATGAAGGGACCTGGTGGCTGGTAGAACTCCATCCATATATGACTACTGTTACACTGCTGATTAATGAACTAATCACCATATGCAAAGCTCTCTATCTTCCTGAATCTAAAATGGCATCATTCATGTCAAGGAGAAATGCCAGCAGATTTGGGGGAGGCTTCAAGTATTTTTCTCAAGTACAAGCAGGGGGATTAAAAATGTCCAGTGGGAATAAGCAAATGCCATAGAAAAAGAAAGAGAGGCAGTATCTCAGTGGCTTAACGATGCTGGAGATTATTTTTGCTCCAGTGGTTTAAGTCCTGGCACTGTGCTGCAGAGTGAGCTCCCAGCATTTGCCTTGGCTTCTGCACACCTAGCAATTGAAAAGCATGTTATACACAAGTAGATAAATAGGTACCACTTTGGTGGGAAGACAAGCTGGTGCTTTGTGTGGACAGCCAGAATCCTGTTGTCATTGAACCTTCTCAGTTGTGACGCCTATTTGCAAGGTGGCTTCAGTGGAGGGAGAGGACCCCAGATGATGCTGCAGGATGCCATTCATCTTTCTTTCTGGTATGGAGCTCGCTCGCTCTCTGTGGTGTATCATGGAAAGCACACAACCATAAACCAAATAGTGCTAGCAGTCTTAGGCAGACAAAGTACTACTCTTTATTAGTTTCCGGGATAATGTAACATAACTATACACTAAACAAATACTTGAAAAAAGTGAGGAGAAATAGATGAATAGAATATTTTGGGAAGTCATAGTTTAGCTTTCTCAAAGTCTAAACCTGATTTACTCAGTGCTGCTCGGATATTTTAACCATTGCTCCAAACACTGTGGAGTGGGTATGTTTAAAAATTATCTCTGTAGCTTAGGTACTGATTTCAATTATTCTTTTGGACTGAAGATGTATCAACCTAGATGGGCAAATTACTTTCATATAACTTTGTGTGGTGTACCTTTTCCTGGATTGTGGGGTCCTATCAGAGTTGGGTTGCTCCTAGTTTGGCCTGATTCAGCCAAACCGATAGTGGTGATTTGGCCTGGGTCACAGAACCGGCAGTAACCCAGGCTGGCCATTCCCACAAATCAGTTCCCCAGTCTCTTCTGCCATTGCTGACATATTTCTGCACATGCGCAGAACAATTTACAGTCAATTGCACATGTGCAAGCAACATGTGGCGGGCATGCAAAGCGAACCAGTACCAACCAATACAGGAGCCCACCCCTGGGTCCTATGTTTAGTCACTCACAGACAGAAGAGTGGACCCCAAGCTCAAGTAACAAGACAGTTGCGTGAAAGGTGCTTTTTCAAGAGACAACTGGACTTTCTGGTTTTGGTTGAAGACATTTCACTTTTCAGCCAAGAAGCTTCTTCAGCTCTAACTGGAATTCCTCACCATCCAGTCAGAGCTGAAGAAGCTTCTTGGATGAGAAGCAAAACGCCTTCAAAGAAAAACCAGAACATCCGGGTGCCTCTTGAAAAACAAAGCACCTTTGGGACAAACCTGACCTGGATGACTGAGAATCCCCATAGACATGGAAGACATACTTTACTGATATATCCCATGGGCTGCATTGTCACTAAATAAATATCACAATTTCACTCTCAGTTCATGAGAATTTCACTAAAGTTCTTTTCTCCTTTGAAATAATGTCAAAAGCAATTTCTTTCTGTCATTAAAGGTGTTGGATACATCTAGCATGGTTGATATCAGAATGAAAACTAGTAGGCATAAAAAATGTAAAAGCAAAACACAACCCATACCCCTTGTCCTTCAAAATAACCTTCCGCAGCATAAATCCATGATATTGCTGAATATTCTGAGAATGAATTTATAATACTGTATATCGCAAGTCATAATACTGAACCATATCAGTTCATGTTGAACCTTACAAATGATTAGCTAGAAACTGTCCCATGAAGGACTGAGTGTTTGTATCTAACTACGAAATAGATCTGGAAAGGTTGTTTTCATCTACAATAGGATCTGAAGAATATATTATATACTCATATATGAGCATATATATACATATCATTTATTTATAGGTACTAATGACAGAAGATAAAAATAAAATTCATTTCATTCCCACATATTATTTTCCATAACAAAGTCCCTTTGCAGCCTTTAGCAATTGTTCTATTACTTGAGATGTTAAGAAACTATAAATGTCCTTCTTGATTTAATGTGTTTTCTTAATGGCTTAACGGTGCATAACTCAAAAGAGTATTAACAATCGCTAATGCACATTCATATGGCATCCTTCTAGTAGCATTTTGGAAATATGCAATGGATTCCTTTCTACAAAAAAACCAACCCCATGAATTATGTACCAATCTGTCTAAAAACTAATAAATATTAACCATCATTTTGATATTATCTTGTGTCTCGATTTCATCAGCTTGTTTTGTCGAAAATCTAGTTAAGATTGGCCTGCTTTCTGCTAAAATGTGTTCAAGTGCACCTTTGCTCATTTTTGGCTCATAGGTAGATGAATGAAATCGATCATACACGTCCAGGTGTTCCAACAGCTGCAGTTGTCACCTAAGACATATTCTCTAGGAAAGAAGCCAAACATTGCAAAACAGAAATAGACACCAGTGTATAATTACAAAATACTTTTTTTTTTAAAAAAAAATCAAGCTTGATGTACTTAGTCAATGCCATTTTTGCAGAAACTCTGTAATACATATGCATCAGCTGAAATTGCTTTACAGCAAGTCACTCACATCATTATCCAGACTGGGTACCACAGTGAGCCTTCCATAAGCCATGGATCTTTTGTGACCACTGCAGTCAACAGAACCTCTTGGGCAGAGCTACTAAATTGAGATGGAAATCAGAGTCAACAGTAATTTTTAGCCAAATTTGGACAAGAAAACAAATACAAAGTCAATGGATCTTAACAGACTTTAACACTGGGCGCTATCTGTCAAAATGAAATTCAATGGTGAAAAATGTAAGGTTCTACATTTAGGCAAGAAAAACAGAAGGCACAGATACAGCATACTCAATAACTACGAGAGGGATCATGGAGTTCTAGTGGACAATCACTTAAACATGAGCTAGCAGTTTGTTGTGGCTTCAAAAAAAAAAAGCCAACACAGTTCTAGGCCGCATAAACAAAGGGATGGAATCAAGATAATGTGAAGTGTTAATCCCATTTTATAATGTCTTGGTGAGACCACAGTTGGAAGATTGCATCCAGTTTTGGTTCTCACGATGTAAAAAAAGATGTTGAGACTTTAAGAAAGTGCATAGGGGAACAACAAAGATAATTAGGGGTCTGGAAGCTAAAATATATAATGAACAATAACTGGAATTGAGTATGTTTAGTTTAAGCAAAAGAAGAATAAGGGTGACATGATAGCAGTGTTCCAATATTTCAGGGGTTGCCACAAAGAAGAGAGAGTCAAGCTATTCCCCAAAGCACTTGAGGGCAGGACAAGAAGCAAGGGATGGAAACTAATTCAAAGAGAGAAGCAACTTAGAATGAAGAAATTTCCTGAAGTTAGAACAATTAGTCAGGGATATGACTTGCCTCCAGAAGTTGTGAATGCTCCAACACTGGAAGTTTTTAAGAAGAGATTGGATAACCATTTGTCTGATTACTGGTGGAGAGGTGCTGGTGTCTTTTTCTCTTTTGGGCTGGTTGGTTGTCCTTTTGCATACGTAGATATTAATGTCTATTGTGTCTATTAGTGGCTGATTTGTCAGAGTGTCAGGCTTTTACAACATCTCTCCCTAGAAGTGAATTAGCTCCCTCCTTTCCTCAAGACTATGTTCCCAGCCCTGGGGATCCCAGGGGATCAGGGAAATTTTGTGATGACTCCCTTATTGTAGTTGACATCATCCTCTCCTCTTTTGCATGTCTTTTTATAGTTAATTTTAAAGTGATATTGTTTGCTTTTTTTTAAAAAAATGTGCTGTATGCTGCTCTCATATAAGATAGGCAGGTATACAACTATGACAAACAAATACATAAACTATGCAATTATGTATTTGACCCATAAAAATAGCTGTACAAGTGCTGCCTATTGATTCGTTTGTGCTGCTTTCAGTTGGGAAAACTATGAAATTGCAGGCTGAGAATGTAGCCATATGAATGAATACACAGAGGCCTGTTTATTGCAATGCCTTGTTTCCTTCAATAGTCAACCATTGCAAATGAAATGCTTCAAAGACAATAGGAGGACTTTCAATATTATTCTCCAATGATGGCTATTCAAAGGCACAATTTCTAACACACAAGATGTTCATATATATATATATATATATATATATATATATATATATATATATATATATATATATATATATATATATATATATATATATATATGTGTGTGTGTGTTTTTATTTGTGCTGATAAATAAATAAAGGAAGACTAGTATAGATCTATTTCAAGCTATTTAGCTCTCATCAGCTAGCCATATCCTTACTGGGGTTCGAACCTGTGCTCTATTGCCTCCCAGGCAGGGAGTTAATCATTTGAGCTACAGAGAACGACTCCTTTCATCAGCCAGCCAGGGTGGGAGGTATATACTTAAAGTCACAACCCCTGGTATGCACAAGTGTGGGAGGAAGGTCACACTTCCACTCTCTGTCATTAGGCTCGTCACAAGAGTCCATCCAGACAGAAACCCAATATTTTTACTGTTGCCTTTGTTATATTTGTGTTTTTATTTGTGCTGATAAATAAATAAAGGAAGACTAGTATAGATCTATTTCAAGCTATTTAGCTCTCATCAGCTAGCCATATCCTTACTGGGGTTCGAACCTGTGCTCTATTGCCTCCCAGGCAGGGAGTTAATCATTTGAGCTACAGAGAACGACTCCTTTCATCAGCCAGCCAGGGTGGGAGGTATATACTTAAAGTCACAACCCCTGGTATGCCCAAGTGTGGGAGGAAGGTCACACTTCCACTCTCTGTCATTAGGCTCGTCACAAGAGTCCATCCAGACAGAAACCCAATATTTTTACTGTTGCCTTTGTTATATTTGTGTTTTTATTTGTGCTGATAAATAAATAAAGGAAGACTAGTATAGATCTATTTCAAGCTATTTAGCTCTCATCAGCTAGCCATATCCTTACTGGGGTTCGAACCTGTGCTCTATTGCCTCCCAGGCAGGGAGTTAATCATTTGAGCTACAGAGAACGACTCCTTTCATCAGCCAGCCAGGGTGGGAGGTATATACTTAAAGTCACAACCCCTGGTATGCCCAAGTGTGGGAGGAAGGTCACACTTCCACTCTCTGTCATTAGGCTCGTCACAAGAGTCCATCCAGACAGAAACCCAATATTTTTACTGTTGCCTTTGTTATATTTGTGTTCAAATATAGCTCTGTAGCTCAAATGATTAACTCCCTGCCTGGGAGGCAATAGAGCACAGGTTCGAACCCCAGTAAGGATATGGCTAGCTGATGAGAGCTAAATAGCTTGAAATAGATCTATACTAGTCTTCCTTTATTTATTTATCAGCACAAATAAAAACACAAATATAACAAAGGCAACAGTAAAAATATTGGGTTTCTGTCTGGATGGACTCTTGTGACGAGCCTAATGACAGAGAGTGGAAGTGTGACCTTCCTCCCACACTTGGGCATACCAGGGGTTGTGACTTTAAGTATATACCTCCCACCCTGGCTGGCTGATGAAAGGAGTCGTTCTCTGTAGCTCAAATGATTAACTCCCTGCCTGGGAGGCAATAGAGCACAGGTTCGAACCCCAGTAAGGATATGGCTAGCTGATGAGAGCTAAATAGCTTGAAATAGATCTATACTAGTCTTCCTTTATTTATTTATCAGCACAAATAAAAACACAAATATAACAAAGGCAACAGTAAAAATATTGGGTTTCTGTCTGGATGGACTCTTGTGACGAGCCTAATGACAGAGAGTGGAAGTGTGACCTTCCTCCCACACTTGGGCATACCAGGGGTTGTGACTTTAAGTATATACCTCCCACCCTGGCTGGCTGATGAAAGGAGTCGTTCTCTGTAGCTCAAATGATTAACTCCCTGCCTGGGAGGCAATAGAGCACAGGTTCGAACCCCAGTAAGGATATGGCTAGCTGATGAGAGCTAAATAGCTTGAAATAGATCTATACTAGTCTTCCTTTATTTATTTATCAGCACAAATAAAAACACAAATATAACAAAGGCAACAGTAAAAATATTGGGTTTCTGTCTGGATGGACTCTTGTGACGAGCCTAATGACAGAGAGTGGAAGTGTGACCTTCCTCCCACACTTGGGCATACCAGGGGTTGTGACTTTAAGTATGTATATATATATATATATATATATATATATATATATATATATATATATATATATATATATATATATATATACGCACGCACGCACGCACGCACGCACGCACGCACGCACACACACACACACACACACACACACACACACACACACACACACACACACACACACACACACACATATATATATATATATATATATATATATATATATATATATATATATATATATATATATATATATGTTATATTTATGCTGATAAATAAATAAAGGGAGACTAGTATAGCTCTATTTCAAGCTATTTAGCTCTCATCAGCTAGCCATACCCTTACTGGGATTTGAACCTGGGCTATATTACATACTAGGCAGACATCTTAGCCATTAGGCCACAGGCTCTTATCCGTTATCAGCGAAGCCAGGGTGAAAGGTATCTATTAGATTTTTACAACTAATGGCTCAGATGTCTGCCTAGTATGTAATCACCATCCAGATAGAAACCCAATATTTTTTACTGTTTTACTGTTGCCTTTTTGTTACATTTCTTATATTTGTGCTAATAAATAAATAAAGGGAGACTAGTATAGATCTATTTCAAGCTATTTAGCTCTCATCAGCTAGCCATACCCTTGCTGGGAATTGAACCTGTGCTCTATTGCCTCTTAGGCAGATGTGTTAACCACTGAGCTACAGAGCTCGACTCCTTATCAGCCAGGCCAGGGTGAAAGGTATATATTTAAAGTCACAACCCCTGGTGTGCCCAAATATGGGAGGAAGATCACTACTTCCATTCTCTGTTCTTCTGCTCGTCACAAGAGACCATCCAGACAGAAACCCAATATTTTTTACTGTTGCCTTTTTGTTACATTTCTTATATTTGTGCTGATAAATAAATAAAGGGAGACTAGTATAGATCTATTTCAAGCTATTTAGCTCTCATCAGCTAGCCATACCCTTGCTGGGAATCGAAACTGTGCTCTATTGCCTCTTAGGCAGATGTGTTAACCATACACACACACACATACACACACACACACACATATACATACATACATACATACATACGTGTGTGTGCGCGCGTATGTGTGTGTGTGTGTGTGTATGTGTGTGTGATATAGATAGATAGATAGATAGATAGATAGATAGATAGATAGATAGATAGATAGATAGATAGATAGATAGATAGATAGATAGATAGATAGATAGATATCTACCTGACCACCTCAGGTAAATATATATATTTCTAATAACATTTACTTTGTTTTGGCACCAGAGAAGATCAGTAGAGAGATGGAATTGGCTCCCTGTTGGGAATTAATCAGAGCTTAAATAGCTTCCTTTATTTTCAGCATATTCCATCTCCTGTAGACTATCATGTCTTGTGAGTTAAACCTATGTTATGCATGGAATCTTAGCTGGAGATTTTCTTTCCAATAGATATATAATATTACTGAACAGACTCCCTCCTTCCCTGACACTATATATAATATTAGCATACTATGTGTGCTCCTTCTCATATGGTTTTAGCAATCAAATCCTATTATTTTTAGATTGAGTATAAGTATTACACCAGAGGAAAGCAGGTAAAAAACATTCAAGCAAATAATCTTGCATCTTTAATGAGATGTTTGCATTTTCAATCTCTAACGTCTTTGAGGAAAGCAGATAAATCAAAAGTTTTTTTAAAAAACCCTGTATCATACATTGTTGAGCTACAAGTGTAATTTTCTGACAATTTAAATATTTAGGATGGATCAGAATAAATATTAAGAGAGGCTTACTACTCAGGAAGCTGATTTATTTTGAATAATTCTGATTGAACTTGAAGAGGTTTCTTTCTTTTTTGTTTTAATGTGGAAGGAACCACATGTAAGTTCGAATGGAAGAGATAATATGGCAATGTTGCATAATGATGGACCTGTATCAAAAATATAAATGGACCAGGATATAGAGTATGTATGTATGTATATAGATAGGTAGATAGCAATAATACTTAGACTTATATACCACTTCATAGTGCTTTCATATCCCTCTAAATGATTTACAGAGTCAGCATTTTGCCCTCAACAAACTGGGTCCTCATTTTACACACCTCGGAAAGATAGAAGGCTGAGTTAACCTTGAGCAAGTGAGATTTGAACTGCTGAACTGCAGCTAGCAGTCAGCTGAAGTAGCCTGCAGTACTGCACTCTAACCACTGACCACCTCAGGTAGATAGGTAGATAGGTTGATAGGTAAATAGGTAGATAGGTAGATAGGTAGATGATAGGTAGATAGGTAGATAGGTAGATAGGTAGATAGGTAGATAGGTAGGTAGGTAGGTAGGTAGGTAGGTAGGTAGGTAGATAGGTAGATAGGTGATGGATGGATGGATGGATGGATGGATGGATGGATGGACATATGGATGAATGGACAGATGACTGGACAGACAGATATGGTTGGATGATGGATGGATAGATGAATAGTTAGATAGTTGGATAAATGGATGGCAGATGGATAGATGGATAGAAGGATAGGTGGATAGAGGAATATTTAAGAAAGGGATGAAAGTCATTTTTGGTTTTGTTAAGACTACTGTTATACAACACATATGTCTTTCCCATGTCACATGAACCACAATGTAGAAACATAGAATATCAGCATTTCTTTTCTTAAAAAAAAACCTTCCTATGTATGTAATCTTGAACCTTTGCTTGGAGAAAAGGCAGGATATAGGACTAATTTTAAAAAAGGCAAAATAAAATCCCAAACCCTACATTATCAGCCATTGCAATGGGGAAGGGTGTCTTAGAGTTGCATGCATCTCTGGGGCTTCAGATCAGTTGAAAAATCAGCCTTTTGAAAAAAAAAACCATCTTTGGGCACTGTATCAGTGGTCGGATTCAAATTTTTTGACTACCAGTTCTGTGAGCATGGCAGGGGAAAGATACTACAAAATCCCCATTCCCTCCCCACCCCACTAACCTGCTTTCCAGCTCTGTTCTCCTGTGCAGGGCAACAAAGAAGACCCAGCCGATCAGCTGGGACTCAGGAGGTAGCGAGTAGATGGTGGCGGAGGTGTTATTTGCCGGTTCTCTGAACTACTCAAAATTTCCACTGCTGGTTTGCCAGAACCAGTCAGAACCAGCTGAACATTCCCTCTGCATTATATATATCTGATGAAAGAAATTTCAACTTATGAAAACTTTAAATAAAATTTACTAATCATGAAAGATCTTGCCAGATTTCTCGCCTCTTTTTCCTCTCCTTCCTCTTCCTTTTCTCAGTTCTTTTTGCCTTAGTGGAGTCTCTTTGTTAATCTCTCGTCATAAATTTCTGAAAAATTACTTTTATTTACATCAAAATTACTCTTCAATTGTTCTGCACACCTCACAATTTCACCAAACACCCCCCCTTTTTTAATTTCCCACTAGAGTAACTGAGCCAGCTTAGTCCAGCAGTTCCTCCTTCCTTCACTGGTGTAACTACATTCTGTAGCATTTTGTAATATAAATATGTACAAGAAGATTTATTTATTCACTCATTTAATATAAATCGTTCCAATTTAAGAATCTGTTCTAAATAACTCCCATACCTTTTTCCTTACATGCATTTTCTATTCCTTCTGTTGAGAAATTCATCTATCTTCTAGTAATTTTTTTATTCTTTTTGTTTCTGCAGTCATTTTAGTTTTTTGGGGTTTTTAATGTTCATTTTCCCCTTGAATCTTCTCTTAAAATTATACAGTAATGTTCTTTCCCACATTTAGAATTTCACGTCATCCTTGCACCCTGCATTTATTCTTTCTCTCCTTCATAATAAACAATTGACTCAGTCATGCATTGAGGTTTACATTCTTTCCTTTCCTGTATACACATATTAATATTTATCCTTGTAGCAAATAATCAAAAGAAGCAGCATTTTTTTGAAGCAGATTCTCACTATTCAGCCTTTTTCTTTCTTTCCCCCCTCTCTCTTTTAATAGTTTTAATGGCATTTAAAATAATGATAGAGGAAGAAGAACAATACAAGACAGAAATACATACTATACGTGGTAGAAAAATATATCTCAAGTGATCTAAAATGAGTGGAAAAATAAAAGGAAAAATATGGAGTTGCAATAAACAGTTACAAGCCCAAAGAGGGTTTGATATATCTATAAAGGTAAAGGTTCCCCTCGCACATATGTGCTAGTTGTTCCTGACTCTAGAGGCAGTGCTCATCTCCATTTCAAAGCCAAAGAGCCAGCATTGTCCAAAGACATCTCCGTGATCATGTGGCTGGCATGACTAAATTCTGAAGGCACACGGAACGCTGTTACCTTCCCACCAAAGGTGGTCCCTATTTTTCTACTTGCATTTTTACATGCTTTAGAACTGCTACTTCGGCAGAAGCTGGGACAAGTAAGGGAAGCTCACCCTGTTACACGGTGCTAGGGATTCGAACTGCCAACCTTCTGATCGACAAGTTCAGCATCTTAGCCACTGATTCATCACATCCCATTGATATGTCTATACCTTTCCACAAAGAATGATAAAAAGTCTAGTTTATCTACTTTTCCAGATCTAGAAAGAACTGTGATATTGACAAATTTATAATATAGTCTTTATTGTCATTATACATCATGTATACAATGAAATTGGTTAATCTGACTTTTCTTTGAGAAAAGAAAAAAAGAAAAAAAATGATATATTTTTTTTAGTTACTTGCCAGTTTAGAGGTGAAACCTGGGAGTATATGAGCCATGGAGGCACAGTGGTTAGAGTGAAGTATTGCAGGCTAACTCTGCCCACTGCCAGGAATTCGATCCCCACCTGCTCAAGGTTGACGCAGCCTTACATCCTTCTGAGTTTGGTAAAATGGTAAAATGAAGACCCTGATTGCTGGGACAATATGCTAACATTGCAAACAGCTCAGAGAATGCTGTAAAGCACCGTGGAGCGGTATATAAGTCTAAGTGTTATTGCTGTATATAATTATCTTTTTCTGTCACTAAACATATTATTTACCTACTCATATTGTTCCACTCATCTATTGGTGCCATATAAGAGAATAGCTTTTCATCTAGATTCCACTTATTCTAGATTACATGCATACTTTTCCCCAAGTAATACAGTACATGGCTTTTGCATTATCACCATTCATAAGCCCCCTATACAATTTAAGTCTACAACCAGTTCATAGTTTGTGGGATACATCGTAACCTTTCATTCATTATTCAATTTACATTTTTATTGCCATACTAGCAATCATCAACTTTATTCCTTAAGAAAGACAACTTCCTTATTGAGATCTATTACAGGTAATCCTTGACTTACAACATTTCATTTAGTGACCATTCAAAGTCACAACAGCACTGAAAAAATTGACTTATGACCATTTTTCACAGTTGTGGCTGTTGTGGTATCCCCTTGGTCACATGATCAAAATTTAGACGCTTGGCAACTGACTCATATTTATAATGGTTGTAGTATCCCAAGGCCACGTGATCACATTTTGCAATCTTCTGATGAGCAAAGTCAATGGGGAAACCCAATTAACTTAACAGCTAACTTAACAACTGCAGTGATTCCCTTAACAACTGTGGCAAGAAAGGTGATAAAATGGGGCACAATTCACTTAACAAATGTCTCACTTAGCAACAGAAATTTTGGGCTCAATTTTAAGTTGTATATCTGTTCTCTTTTTTTTTAGGCCTACAGACACAAAGCTTCCTTCCTTCCTTCCTTCCTTCCTTCCTTCCTTCCTTCCTTCCTTCCTTCCTTCCTTCTTCCCTCCCTCCCTCCCTCCCTCCCTCCCTCCCTCCCTCCCTCTGTATTATTTACTCATCTTTCCTTTCATGCTGCAATCTTCCATAGAACCAGATGGATTCATAAATATTAATCTCAACTGAGACTTTCATGTTCAAATTGACTGGTATGCACAACCAAAACCTAGTTCTATTTCTTCATGTTTGTGTCATTGTATACAAGGTAGGGTCTCTAACCAAGACACTATTAATTATTTTGGGGAAAATGGATACGCTGTAGAGGAAATAAAAATATTTTGATTAGATTTTCTTTTTAAAAAATGAATTCACAGAAAGATTTCACATCCCTGCAAAAGGAGAGAAATCATTTCTGAAATGCAAATTATACATACATACATACATACATACATACATACATACATACATACATACATATATACTGTATATACTCAAGTATAAGCCTAGTTTTTCAGCCCACTTTTTGAGCTGGAAAAAGCCGCCTCGGCTTATACTCGAGTCAGTGAAAAATTTGCCCGAAATGGAGGAGAAAAAGGGGCGGGGTCATGCCACTGGGTGACGCTCGTGAATGGCCCAGCGCCCCTGAGTTTCCCCTCCCTCTGTGTCAGTTTGCCGCGCAGCGCGCACCACACCATCCCCCCTCCTCACGTTCTAATGTAATGCAGGGCTATCTTACGATTCCCCTTCCTCCCCCTCCTGCCGCTCTGCAACGATGTCCCACCTCCTCCTTGTTATGGCAAGCAGCCACATAGCGATGTCCCACCTCCTCTGGTACAGTGATCCAATGATAGGAATCACTGTGCCGTGTGTCATAGGAGGCGGGACATCAGCATCACAGCGGGACATCAGCATCATGAGGTGAGTGAAGTATTTCATTGAATACACCGGTATTGTGTGATAATAATTTGTTATGCAGAGCAAATTTTTACAATGGCTACTGTATATTTAATGGGCACAGGCAGGCTGTATATGTTATTCAATGGACAATGGCATTATTGGTATCTATTTTTATTTTTGAAATTTATCGGTAGCTGCTGCATTTCCCACCCTAGGCTTATACTCGAGTCAATAACTTTTCCAGTTTTTTGTGGTAAAATTGGGTGCCTCGGCTTATATTCGGGTCGGCCTATACTCGAGTATATACGGTATATATATATATAAATTTATATGTAATATAAATATTTCACAAAAAACTCATGTATATTAGGAACTATAAAATTAATTGAGACATAAGGAATTACAGATTGGTATTTCATTGTCTTACATTTACACAAGGAAGATAATGGCTTAGGAAATTATACTACATTTTTCTGTAATGATTGTAATAATTTGTAAAATATGGGTATCAGTAATTAATTCATACAATGAGCTTAACCTTGGTTTGGTTAAAAAAATTAAAGTCTGGAGGCAGTTCATGAATCTTTGTTATAGCTTAATTATTAAGATTTATTCAATGCAATTTCCCAAGAAGATTTTAATCTGCTTTTGTATCGTATTCTGTGGATGAGACACAAGGTGATCAAGGCAAATAATATTTGAATTTCAAGCATAAAATTTTTACATTCAGAAATGTTAGGTAGAAAAATTGCAACCTTCTGCAAAAAATATATGAAAACATAATTATAATTAGGAATCTCATGTATCACCAAATATAAAAAATATATAAAACTTTGATGAAATTATTAGTAGCTTTGTCCTCTGAAGTCTTCAGCAGTTTTAAATACCATTCTAATTAAACTTAATATTAGGTCAAGTTTAAATAGTTTTTGTTAAGACAAGGTGATACCAAATTTATCTATTTCATGTAGCTCACCATTTATCATGAGAGCCGAGGTGGCACAGTGGTTAGAGTGCAATACTGCAGGCTACTTCAGCTGACTATTAGGTGCAGTTTGGCAGTTAAAATCTCACTGGCTCAAGGTTGACTCAGCCTTCCATTCTTCCTAGATGGGTAAAATGAGGACCCAGATTGTTAGGGGTAATAGGCTGACTCTGTAAACTGCTTAGAAAATGCTGTAAAGACACTATGAAGCCTATATACGTTTAAGTGCTATTTCTATCATATATTTTGAGAAACATACTTAAGATGGTACTATCACTGACATAATGTCAGGGTTCCAAATATTATTCAAAAGTAAATCAGAGTCCGAAGCAAAGGATTCCTCAAAGTTCCAATTTATTGAGAGAGCCATGTTGGCACACCTGGGAAAATCCAAATCTGAAAGCTTCCAGGTTTTCCCAGCCAGTTGAAAGTTCAAGATCTTGCCCCCACACCCACAAGTCCATCACATGGTCCAATCTTCCACTGCCATGCTAGCAGCTTCCATCCATCCAATTCCAGCCAGGTGCAGAGACAAAGGTTAACCATGACTTTCTAGAAATAATGTTACTAGGGCTACAGATCACCCAACTCCATATAATTCTCCCTCCCATTTTCCCACAATAGAAAATGCATAATAGAATAATAGAAAGTGTGGCAGGCCTGAAGTCCAAAAAAGAAAAGATTGCTTGTAGGCCTGACATATATTGAATTTTCAATAAATATAGAAACTGCACAGATGAGCTTGATATAGCTATACCTTCCCACAAAGAGCAATAAAAATTATACTAGTAGTTTAGCTACTTTTCAAGAAATAGGAAGATCTATGAGACATATTGATAAATCTGACTGTTCTTTGATTTTACTTGCCAGCTTAGAGGTCACACTGCTCAGGGGGCAGTAAACTGTTCAGAAAGTGCTGTAAAGCACTGTGGAGCAGTATATAAGTTTATTGCTGGCTGCGGAACTTAAGGTTGAAGACCACAAAGCTTTCAGTGGCCAAGATTGAGAAACATTGAAATATAGCAATATACTGACCCTTGCTCTGAATTATCTAACCTTCTTTTCAAATTGGCATCCAACACAGTGAATTATTAATTTGTTTGTTTATTTATATATTTGTTGATCCATTGTTCCTTTCACCGTTATTATTTTTTATAAATAGCTCCATATGCTGAGCAGACCTAATACTCCTTCCTTCCCCTATTTTCCCTATAATAACAATATTGTGAGGTGGGTTGGGTTAAGAGAGAATGACTGAGCCATAATCAACCAGTTGGCTTTCATATCTAAGGCAGATCTGGAACTCACAATCTTCTTGGTTTCTAATCTGACGCCTTAACTACGGGACCAAATTGCCTAACTATATAAATAGTTACTACTCAACTACTCTGTAATTATGTGTTGGCCATCATTTTTTTCCTAAAAGTCCCAGTCAAGATGTCTTGTATCTACCAGAAGCTTATTGCTGTTTTTCATACTGGATTCATTTTCCCCTAGGAAAAGATTAATGCTAACCAGATTTATTCCTTCTAATGTTTCTCTCATGTGGATGTATTTATTCCCATGTGATCTGTGACCTGTTCATTCAAACACCTGTGAAAAATCATTGGGGGATGAAAGTTATTTTTTTCTCATTTTTTTAAAAAAAACCTTTTCTATCCCATCAGCCATTTAAGAATTCTGAGCAAAACACAATTATTTTGACGTTCATGTATAAGGATTAAATTTCTGTAGTGAAGGGTTTTATTTTTTACTCTGTTTGAAGTGGTTTGTATTGGTTTTATAGTAGTGCTTTATCACTTTATTTCTTTGTTTTCTTTTATGGAAAGCTGCTAGGACGCAGCGGTTCCTCTCTCCGTCCTTAACACTGCAACTAAACTGGAGGCTGGAAGCTGTATGAACTATTCTGTTTACTTATTAAACTTTTTCCTTCTCTCTCTAAATAAGTGTGGGTGTAATATATAATTTTGAGAAGGCCTTTATGGTGGCAATTGTAATTGGTGCTCTTGGCTTCCTTATTCTAAACCATATTATATTTTACTGCAGATTTCATGGAACTGTGCCAAAAGTTAAGACATACGGCTGCTTATTCCCTGCTATCGGTGGTCTCAAACCAGATTTAAAAGTGAAACAAATGCATCTGTCTATCCTTCCAGATGTCTATCTGCCTTTCCAATTATCTAGTATAAAAAGATCTAAGATTTTTAGATGGTTTTATACTTGTATCATATTGGTCTGCTGCACAAATAAAGAAACTAACCTGACTGTAGTATGAGGCAATGTATATTTTATGCCTAGATTTTAATATGCACACAGTAAAATCTTTCCAGCTAAAGTGCATGTGTCTTTTATCACATATTCAAAAAATATTTTTAACAGGACTACTGTCGTATTGAAAAATGACGAGCTATGGCATTCTAGACTGAAATATATTTCTCAACTGTTTGAACTCCCCCCCTCCAGCTTCTTACCTAAAATTTTTCAGACTTGATGGCATCATGTGCCCTAAAGCAGAGTTAAAATAAGAGTTTCAGTTACTGCTGCAACTATATGTAATTACTACAATATATAATTAATTTGGTTATGCATTCTAAATAGAGTGTGTTGCAAAACACGAGGGAGAAGGGAGGAAAGAAGGATACAAAAAAAGAAAAGAAAAGAAAAGAAATGCAGAGGTGTAGAATAGTTAGTACCTGGCTCAATAGCAGCAGATGTAGGAGGATTTTTGGAGTCCTAGGAAATGCCACTTTATGAGCCAGTGGTGTGGTGCAGCTGCCAAATAAGCCAATGCAATCCTAGGATGCATTAACAGACAGTTAAAACCAGGGGTGGCGTGCTGTGGGTTCACAGGGGTTTGGGAGAACCTCTAGCTAAGATTCTGTGTAGTTGAGAGAACCCCCAAATCCCACTCTTTGCTGCATCAGTGTTGTGTTTGACCTCAGAGGGCAGGGGTGGCCATGGCCGGGGGGGGGGCATGCCCAGCTCAATATCACTCATGTTGGGGGCACCTGTGGTGACCAAGTGCTAAGGCAGGATTTCTCTGAGACCCTCCCTCACTCTCATTATAATCTCCTTCCTTCCCCTTCCTTCCTTTTCTTCTTTTTCTTTTCCTCTTCAATCTCCTTTCATCTTCCTTCCCCTCTTTCCTTACTTTTCCTTCCTCTTCCCTTCTTTTTCTTTGTGTTTTGCTTTCTGTTTTTCCTTTTATGACCCTTCTTGCATGCTCAAATGCAAAAGGAGAACGATTTTGTATTGTTTTTAGTTTGCTTTGATAGCCCTCTGCCAGCAAAAGTGGAGCTGGGGGGAGGGCCCCGCGCCATTTTCACTGGCAGAGGGACCAAGCACTAGTCCTTTGCTGTTTCCAGGCCAGCCCTGTGGGCCAGATCTAAGTACCCCACGGGCTGGATTCAGGCCATGGGCCTTGAGTTTGACACCCCTAATCTAGGAGGCTGCCACAATGGAAACAATGGATGGAAAAGTATAAGGAGAGACTCAATCTAGAAATAAGAAGTAATTTTCTGACAGAACAATTAATAAGTGGAATGGCTTGCCTGCAGAGTTTGACCTCACCCCATTCCTAAGAGGTCTGTAAGGGGCACGCATAAGCGCACCAACGTGCCTACCATCCCTGTCATAACAACCCCATTTATTCGTATCCATTTCATATATTCACAATCTTTTTATAACTAGTCTCTTATACACACTTGACAAACAAATAAAAAGGTAAAATAAATAAAATAAAAGGTTTTGGGTGCTCCATTACTGTTTTTAAGAACAGACTGGAGAGCCATTTGTCTGAGATGGTATAGGGCAGATCTGTCAAACTTGATTTCATTGAGGGCCTCATCAGGGTTGGAGTTTGACCTCGGGGGTCAGGGGCGGGTGTAGCCAGCTCAATTTCATGCATGTCTGGGGGGCTGTGTTGCCCTTCATGCTCTGCAGAAGTACATTCCTACCGGTTCGGACCATACTGGCAGAGTAGGTAGTAACTCAACCGGCCACATCCCCAAACTGTTTTTATCGGCAGCACCGTAGGTGCCACCATCTTTTTTTTTTAGAAGCATTTTTTAATTACTATGCATGCACGCATAGTGCGCATCAAGCACACATGTGGCCAAAGCGCATCCCTGAGCGAACCGGCAGTAGAAGAAGCCAGAACCTACCCCTGGTGCTCTGTCAGTGAAAACGGGCTCCCAAACTCTGTTATCAGCTGCAATGGCCTCCTGCAATCCTCTACCAGCAAAAACAAAGCTCAGGGGGCCGCAAGCAGCCCTTCCGAGCTCCGTTTTTGCTGGCAGAGGCACTGCAAGCCAGTCCTTCATTGTTTCCAGGATGGCCCCGGTGCCAGATCTAAGTATTCCATGGGTCACATCTGGGCCCCATGCCTTGAATTTGACACCCCTGATTTAGGGTGTCTGGCTTGAGCAGGGGACTAGAAGACCTCCAAGGTTCCTTCCAACTCTATTATTCTGTTAATAGAAGAAGAGGAGAAAAGGAAAATAGTGGAGATATACAAACCTGCTCTTCAATTGTTGCAATCAGGTCTTTGCAGTCAGATCACAATCACAATTTCTTGAGAGGATTAGAAAGTACTTAAAACTCAAGTGATATGCCATTTTATTTTATATGATTGTTGACCAGGGCTCTCTGAAGCAGTTTTATGTATATTAACTACCTGAACTGATTTAAGGAATTAAATAGTTTATGAAAATGATTGGTGAATGACAATAACTTCCATTGCATTCAGGAAAAAGATCACGGTTCTTTCCTTATAAATATCTTTTTTCTGTTGCCCCAAACCCAGAACATCATTCCAAAATGTTTAAACCAATGTTCCGCACATTAGTAGAGTTGATTAATTTCGATTATAAGATTAAGAGTAGCTTTAGATCATGTTTGAGAAAACAAAAGGTTAAAAACGACAAATGTAATAAGCTTCCTCACCTCATAAAACTTTTCACTTTCCTGCAAATTGCCTCCCGTTGTCACAAAAATCAAAATCTGACAACCTGTAATGGTTTCCCGCAATACAGAACAGAGGACCTTTTTTTCTCTCCCATGAAACTTGTGCCAGAACTGAATTTCTAATCAGATCAAGTTGTTTCTTGACTGACCTGGACCACTACCAAACCATCAGACTAGGTTCAGGAACAGAAGCAGATAATCTCTGCCAAGCCCTCATTTCAATTTTGGACTGGTTCGGAGGAACAAAAAATGCCAAATTAAAAGACAAGCCACTTGTGGTGTCTGAAATGTAACATTGCTTCTCAAAATATCATTCACTCAGCTGCTAACAGTTTACTGGTAACATTTAGCCTTTGAAACTTTAGACTTTGCCAAACTGTGAGCTGTGAGATTATCATTTCCCCCCCTATTTCATTCAACATATTTTATATTGTTTAATCTTGAATATGAAGTTTGCAAGGTAAAAATGATTTATTCGCCGACACAGAAATGTGGTTACCCTAGAGGATGTCAATTCATTTGTCAATAGCCAAGTACTACCAATGCAATTACCTAAGTAATATAAACTTTTTTTTCCTTTTCTATTTTGTGATAGTTGTAGAAATTAAGGCTTCTATTTCTCCAAGGGAACCAATGGCATTTTGAATTATTAGTCTCTTTGCAATGTAGTGCTAAAGATTCAAAGATGTAAAGCTCAGACTAAATTAAAAAGAATAGGTCAGAAGTGAAATTGTAAAGAGGAAATCAATTTTCTACATTAGAAGCTAAGATGTTTTACAAATTAAATCACTTTCTATAAGTGAAAGGACACCAGAATAATCACTCTAAAAAGGGGTTCACTCTCCTGCTATCAACTACTTTATAATTTGTACTAGCAACCCAGTAAAAGATCTAAATAAGTGGCTTTAAGAAGATTTTTGAATCTGCTTTTTTTTAAAAAATTGTGAGATTGCCATAGGTACCATAAAAATGATATTAAAGTATTATAATATCTCTTTTGGTACTTTAAACTTGGAATCTGAAAAAGAATGTCACACATATAAATGAAATGATTTACTAAAATCTGTTTAACATATACTCTTTCTTTTTATGTAGCCCTACTCCATTGGGGAACTCTATATTAGAAGGAAGGGACATGGTGACTCAGTGGCTAAGATGCTGAGCTTGTTGATCATAAATGTCAGCAGTTTGGTGGTCCAAATCCCTAGTGCCATGCAATGGTGTGAGCTCCCATTATTTGTCTCAGCTTCTGCCAACCTAACAGTTCAAAAGCATGTAAAAATGCAAGTAGAAAAATAAGAACCACCTATGGTGAGAAGGTAACAATGTTCCGTGTGCCTTCGGCATTTAGTCATGCCAGCCACATGACCACGGAGACATCTTCGGACAGCGCTGGGTCTTCGGTTTTGAAATGGAGATGAGCCCCCTGGAATTGGGAATGACTTACACCAGTGATGTGCAGTGAGGTTTATGGCTGGTGAGGCAGCAATTTTTTTAGACTTGTGGACTTCAATTCCCAGAATTCCACAGCCAGGCATGCTCAGTTTCGATTTAAAGTGAGAGCATTTGTTTTTCTCCATTGCTAAATAAGTTTCCTACATTCATTTTCTTTTTCTTCTCCATTCCCCTCCTCCCTCCCTCCCTCTCTCCCTCCCTCCCTCTCTCCCTCCCTCCCCCCCTCTCAAACACACACACACACACACATACACACACACGCACAGAAGTTGGATTGGACTATCTCTCCTACCCCCTTCCCTCTCTCATTCAAACAAACTCTTTCTCAAACAAACACACACACACACACACAAAGTTGGATTGGAGGGAGTCAGGGAGACCACAGGAGGAGGCAGGAAGCCAGTCAAAGAGCCATACTGGAGCACACACACTTTCCCCCAGCCCCGGAAGGAGCCAGCCCAGCTTCACTGATTACAGGTTTGAAAAGACAACGTGGCTCTGCCTGCAATCAAACTACACTTGGGGAAGGAGAGCACTTCCCTCCAGCCTTTGTCCAACCCCCCGCACCAGGAGGATGAAGTTTGAATTCCTCTCCCTCCCTCCGACCCACATGTACCTTTTCCAGCTGTTTCAGGGAGGATTTTAACTCTTGCCTGCCATCATGAAAAGAAAAAAAATGTAAAAGGAAAAAGGCAAGAGCTGAGGTCAGGCTGAGCTAGTTGCTGCCAGAGTCACTGTGGATAACTCTTCTTAGTGCTGAACTGTTTAAAAAAGCCTCTAAAATAGTGCCCTCTACAGGAGGAGGTGGGAGAACGATGTGCCTCATCTACGTCAGGAATTTTTCAGCTTTTAACCCTAGATGAGGCACATCGTTTGTAATTTGTAATTGCTTTATTTGTATGCCGCCCTTTTCCCTGGGGGGACTCAGGGCGGCTCACAATTCAGGGGGAGGGAAGACAGACAAGTTACAAACATAAAAAACAATACATCATTAAAAAATGCAACAATCATACTATTCGAGCGGGGTTGAGGTCTCTAGCCCCAGGCCCGTCGGAACAGCCAGGTTTTAAGGGCTACGCGGAAGGTCTGGAGGGTGGTGAGGGTACGAATCTCCATGGGGAGTTCGTTCCAGAGGGTCGGAGCAGCCACCGAGAAGGCTCTCCTCCAGGTAGTTGCCAGCCGACATTGGCCGGCCGATGGAATTCGGTCGTTCTCCCACCTCCTCCTGTAGAGAGCACTATTTTAGAAGAATACTTATGCACATACCCACCTGTATTTCAGGCTTGCTATTGGCTTCTTATCTCCAAGTCCCTTAAAGTTTGGACTTAATTTCTGTCATTTTGACACAGGAACATCCTGACCAACTATCAGAGTTGTCAGAATCCTGTTCAACCCCTTCAGTTGCCTGGCCCTTGGCATACTATCATACTATGTATGACATCTATCATAATGTCAAATGTTCGATGCCAATAAGACATTTTAATCATTTTTATTTCCCAAAGTAACATGGAACTCTGACTGTGAAGCTACAACATAGATTAATTAACACTGTCTGTGGCTCATTCCCTCCCTTTGTTCCATTCAGAAAGTGGTGGGATTCAAATAATTTAACAACTGGTTCTCCACCCTAATGACCAGCTGAGTAGGGAGAGGGCTCAATGGTCATTAGGGTGGCCTGGGCTGAGTGGCCATGACCAACTGAACATCACTCACATCAATGGGCGCTTCACCTTAGCTGTTAAAATGTAATAAGGGTTAACCGAACAGGCAGTCTCTGTAGGCAGGGCAATAAAGATTAGGCTAGAAACAACACCAGAATGTTTCCTTCCTGCCTTCCTTACAGGATTAACCTGTAAAGTGGGAAAAAAAACCAAAATGAGATTTCTTCCAACAACCGGTTCTCTGAACTGCTTAGAAAGTTAACAACAAGTTCTCCCCAATAGGTGTGTACTGGCTGAATCCCACCACTGTATTCAGACTGACAGAAAGCATTTAACTTCCAGTACATGTAATCTATGTTTAGCGACTGCCTCATTTAGCAACAAAGCTGAAATAAGATTGAAAGCATGCTTGAGATTTTGCTTAGTGACTACTTCATTGAACAACTCTTTCTATTTTACCTACCCCAACAACCTTAGTAGGTGGGTTGGACTGAGATAGGAGGATTGGCCCAATGTCATCCCACTAGTTTTCATGCCTAAAGTGGAACTAGAATTCACAGTCTCCTAGTTTCTAGCCCAGCCTCTTAACCTCTACAACCACCTGGCTGTCTTTTACCCCAGTGTTTTTCTTATCTAAGGGAAAAAAGGGGAAAAATAAATAAAAATTGTTGGCTTTTTTTCTTATGCATATTCCTTCCTATTCCTGAATGCCAAGTCTCAAATTTACTTTGTCATTTTCTCTTTTAAAAAAAGATAGCATAGTGATTAAAATATCAATCATTAAAACAAAAGTGGTAAAATCAGTATCATTTACAAGATATTTACTGCCTATATAACATTATCAACAGGCGTGACTTTGTTTAGCTGTCCATTGATCTGTATACCCCTAGTAGCTACATCTCTATTCCTTCTCTGAATCAAAGTAAATTTGAATGAAATAATCCTTTTCATAATTTGACAATCCTGTCACGCTCATTTGAAAGTAACTAATTCATCAAGTAGTTCAATGCACCAGCTATGCATCATTGCATGGAAAATACAAGATTTGAAAACCTAAGCATGAGGGATTTAATTTATCAGGAGCTATGACAGAAACTTGTGAACCTTCACATATGAAGAGTGAAAAATAAGGATCCAAATTCAGCTGTTGTCACAAAATCCTGCAGCGGAATAATTCGGGAATAGTGCTTGTTGTTTTCCAAATATCTATACACTAGCAGAGGAATGAGCTGATGAAAATCTCTACTAATACTCAGTTGAACAAAATGTATTTAATGGTAGCAGTGAAGGAACAGCAATTCGGGTGAAAAATTGAGCTCTAAAGAATGTTTTGTAATCACCCAACTTCTGTTTGTCTTCCTTATCTTTCATTCCCATCCAATAAATAATCTAATGCTGTTTTTGGTTTATAAGATTTTTTTAAAAACCTAGATAAAAACAACAAATAAAAATTCGAAATGATAGCACAGCTAGTGAATAGCAGATGTGGAAAGCAGAGCTTGGTTTAAAACAAATGATCAAGTAAAACCATAAATTGAAGTTTTAAATATAACTTGGCATAGAAACTGCCCTCGAGTGACCCATGGACCAGATCTATCCCCATAACACTTCAATTATCTTTTAATCATTCTATGAAAAATGTTAATCCAACCCTTTTATATACAGAGAACATTTGGTGCAGTACATTAAGGGAAGTAAATGATTGGAAAAGCTGAAAGTTACCAGTAAACAGAAGTACTTAGGGGGAAAATGTATAAACAAAAAACATTGCAGTACCAAATGTTTTAATTTGTCTCCAAATATTTTTTAGGTTTTAAAACTATTCATGGCATTGTATACAATACAATAGCAGAGTTGGAAGGGACCTTGGAGGTCTTCTAGTCCAACCCCCTGCCTAGGCAGGAAACCCTACACCGTTCCAGAAAAATAGCTATCCAACATCTTCTTAAAGACTTCCAGTGTTGGGGCATTCACAACTTCTGGAGGCAAGCTGTTCCAGAAGCTGTTCTGTCAGGAAATTTCTCCTCAGTTCTAAGTTGCTTCTCTCCTTGATTAGTTTCCACCCATTGCTTCTTGTTCTACCCTAATATATTTGCAGAAGGTCCATGAAAAAATATCCACACACATTGCATTAAATAATTTTATATATTTATTTATAGCCAGCCTTTATAATTTTTATAAATAACTCAATGTTATTTATATTTAGACAATATTCTTTCCTCCTCTTTCCAGAAGTGGTATTCAGCAGGCTCTGACCAGTTCTGGAGAACCGGTAATGGAAATTTTGAGTAGTTTAGAAAACTAGTAAATACCTCCTCTGATTGGCCCCACCCCATCTATTCTCTTCCTCCCGAGTCCCAGCTGAGAAAATGGGGATTGTGCAGTAACCTTCCTCTGGAATGGAGAGGAAATTGAATTTTACAGTATCCTTCCCTTGCCACACCCACTAAGCCACACCCACAGAACTGGTAGTAAAAAAAATAAATCCCACAACTGCCTCTCCCCCCCCATCCCAAATAGCAACACTGTAAGATGGGTTGGGCTTAGAGAAAGCCCAAAGACATCCAACTGCCTTTCCTGCCTAAGGCAGGATTAAAACTCACACAGACTCTTTGCTTCTAGCCTGGTGCCTTAACCTATAAAAAATACACGTAGTAAAATTGTTAAATATATAAATGTATTTGTTGGAGAAAAAATGCATATGAAAATCAATTATATTAACCTATCAAATAAATGAAAAAGAATAAATGATTGGACTGCACTGTGAACTTTTAATGTTCATCTGAAATACAATGTGGGAAGAATGTGAAAATGATATTCTACTGACACCCTATTTTACTGTTAAAGGTAAAGATTCTCCTCGCACATATGTGCTAGTAGTTCCCGACTCTAGGAGGCAGTGCTCATCTCTGTTTCAAAGCTGAAGAGCAGTGCTGTCCGAAGATTACTCCACGGTCATGTGGCCGGCATGACTAAATGCTGAAGGGACATGGAACCTGTTACCTTCCCAGCAAAAATCGTTCCTAGCTGGGACAAGTAACGGGAGCTCAGTCTGTTATATGACACTAAAGATTTGAACCGGTGACCTGCTGACCTTTCTGATTGAAAGGCTCAACATCTTAGCCACTAAGCCACCTTTTAATTCCCCCCTAAATCAAAGCTATATTTTTTCATTTATGTTATTGGTAATTATAATTATTTATCACAGAATAAAAAATAAATAAACAGACAGTAAGCCAAGATATATTGGTAGATTTCTAGGTTACGTTTAATTATATTGCCTGACATTTCTGAATCCAGTTGTCTCCTAGTAGCCAGGCTATTATTTGCTTCACTGAAATCTGAAAATCAAAATAAAATTTAATTTGAAATTAAACTAAAATGCAAACATTTCCACATTTCAACCAGAAATATTTTGTACTGAGTGTGTTATGGCAGGAGTCCCCAACCCCCAATTCATAGACTGGCACCAAGCTGTGGCATGCCAGAAACTGGGCCATAAAAACAAGTGAATCCCCATCCATTGGATGCGGGCAGCACACAAAATCACGTCCCCTCCAGTCCATGGAAAAACCAGTCCTGATGCCCAAGGTTGAGGGCCATTGTGTTATTGGATGGATGGATGGATGGATGGATGGATGGATGGAGATAGATAGACAGACAGACAGACAGACAGACAGACAGACGGACGGACGGACAGACAGACAGACAGACAGACATATAGATAGATAGATAGATAGATAGATCCATCCATCCATCCATCCATCCATCCATCCATCCATCCATCCATCCATCCATCCATCCATCCATCCATTCCATCATTCATCTAACTGTGTCAATCAATCTATCTATCTATCTATCTATCTATCTATCTATCTATCTATCTATCTATCTATCTATCTATCTATCTATCATCTATCTATCTATCTATCTATCTATCTATCTATCTATCTATCTATCTATCTATCTATCATGTCTCTTTGTCCATCATCTATCATCTATCCTATCATCTATCTCCATCTTTCCATCGATCCTTCCATTAATCCTTCCATCATTCCATCCTTCTATCCCTATCACAACACATGCAGAATTAAATAATTGTGGTTCTGCATTTGCATATCTAAAGATAACTGTTTAAACAAATAAATCAGCAACAGGAAAATAGCATTCCTTTTGAGTTTTGACAAACATCACTTGCTGAGGTGCTTAGTCCATTTAAAGTCAATAATGTTTATTTCTCTTCCAAAGTGCTCAGTTTCTTTTCAGTTGGCATAGTCAAGTCTCCAGCTTAAATTGCTTCTCTCTGGAGGAGAGTCCATTAGTCACACAAACTGAACATTCTATAAGCAAATAGACACCTTGCGTTTCACATAATGGACTTAGGTGGATGCTCATTTGCTAGACTGCTTCTAGTATGAATGAACGTATTTATTTGTTTCTGGTCTCAGGCATGAATAACATATTCTTGCAAAACAATACATACATGCATGCATGCATGCATGCATACATACATACATACATACATACATACATACATATATGGATAATTAACAGGTAAAAAAGACATTAAAGACTAAGATTCCTGCTTTTTCTTTTATGAAGTTGATTTGGATATTTCCTAACATCAGTTATTAAACCCTTGGAGTAGTCATACTCTAGAAGGCAGTATTTTGTGATCACTTAAAGTATGCCTGCAGGGGGAAAAAGTGACCATATCACATAGCACTGCCTTCAGGGTACATCCAGGTAAGTATTTATTTTAATCAATTTCAGAAAATCATATATTTTTTTTAAAGAACATATTTATTATACATATCGAGCACACTGTTTCTGTGAGCCTCTCTCTGCTATTGATCAATTGAGTCCATTTATTTTTGTTTAGAGGTGGCTCAGGAGAAAAATTACAAAAGCTGCATTTTAAATTGCAAATGCTGGAGCAACTGTTGGAAAACAGTTATTTTTCAGCTGCCCCTTGTCTCCAAGATCTTTGACTGTCTCCTGTCTTTCACCATTGATGCTGCCATAGTAACATGGTGTCCTTCCACCAGGCTTCCTAAGTGGATCAGAAATATCCATTGCTGTATTCTCCTTGACAGTAACTGCTTTTGATTCGGTGAAAGCAAATATGGTGAAGCAAGGATAGGAGCACAAACCTGGCCTTGGCAGTTTTTGTATTTTCTTCATTGGTCTTCTGACTATTGAATGACTCATGAAAAGCTCTTAACAGATGCATGAGAGGTAACTGATATCTAAGATTTGGGAAGTGTTTGGAAAGTGATGGGATTGGCTTTGTAAAAATGCCTTGAGCCATGAGGGAGTCAAATATCTCGCAGAAAATGACATAAAGCCTACAATGGAGAGAAGTAGTGATAGATTGGTTATAAATCCAGTGATGGGTTCTCTTCCATTACTGGAGGTTTTCAAAACAATACTGGACAACCATTTGTATGAAAAGGTATAGGATCTCCTGTTCAAGCAGATGATTGGACTACTGCATAAGAGCTCCAAGGTTCCTTCCAACTCTATTATTCTATGTTATATGAAATTTTATAGCTAAACAAATAAAAAGTTTATTTCTCGCTAACAGGTTAATGTAAATTCCCATAGAAAATTGGTGTCTCTAATCTACCGATCTCCAGTTAATAGTTTATGATCTGAATATGCAATATGATTGCTATACAGCAGCCATATTTTTAATCTTTGTTCTTTCACTGAAAATATGAATATCTGCTATATGCTTGCTTTCCAAATAATAATATGTAGTGTAGGTTAAATAATTTCATATTTGCATTGCATAGTTGTTTTATCTTTTGGAAGCCAATAATTTCCTTCCTTCCAAACCTAAAGATAACTTTGCTATTTGACATGAAAACAATTGTTATTACAGAGCCAATAGTAGGCCCTGTATTTAGTGAAAATGCTCTCATTATTTTCAGAGTGGTTCAGATGTCTTGCATCTGGCAACCTTTTAAATTGTTGGGTTATTCCAACAATATTTCAAATTCCATGGCAATCTGATTTGATTGAACCACATAGATGAGAGTTTAAGTATTGCTAAAAATGTCATTTCAAAGTTCAGAGTAGTGCAGAAGGATTGGTATTCAGCAATTTGACAGTGAAATGGAAATAATGTAAAGAATATTAGGCATGCTTTTGATTGTACAATATTCTTAAAAGCAGTAGTCTCATTTCTTAGTCCAATTTTTTTTTTCAAATAATATTCTAATAAAACATGTTGAATAGATGGCTTCTTTCAAATTTCTTCCTTCCTTTTACCCTCCTTCCCTCCCTCCCTCCCTTCCTTCCTTCCAATGTTACTTTTCTCGTGACCCGTCAAAACCGCGGTCCACAAAAGCGCAATCAACGAAAGCGCGCATTTGACGTCATCACAGCGCGACGAAAAAAAATTAAACATTGAAATAAAAATAAAATTAAAGCAAGCCGATTCACATAAAGGTAAGGGTTAGGTTTAGGGTTAGGGTTAGGGTTAGGGTTAGGTTAAGGGTTAGGGTTAGGTTTAGAGCGTTAGGGTTACGTTTAGCGTTACGTTAAAGGTTAGCATTAGGTTTAGCGTTAGGTTAAGGCTTAGGTTTAGGGTTAGATTTAGGCTTAGGTTAAGGGTTAGGTTTAGGGTTAGGTTTGGGGGGGTTAGGGTAAGGTTTTCGCTTTATTTTTACATTTTTCGATCACAGCGCGATGTTTTCGTCACGCTGTGATGACATCAAATGTGCGCTTTCGTCGACCGCGATTTTGTCATCCGCGGTTTTGTGGTGGAACCACTTTTCTCTGTTTTCCACTTTACATTATTTGACAAATTGAGCAATGCATCATTTTTTTTTAATTTTCATGGAAATGATATTTGTTTGTATGAATTACTCTAATTGTTACTTGGAGAAAAAATATGTCTAATAGACAGATCTAGGTTTCGGTCTTTATTCTTTTATTTTTAGAAGTTGCTGTAACCAATGAGAATTTTTTATGGCAGATCCAAATGTGATAAATAAATAGGCTCACAAATTATTTTGTTAAAAGAACTTGTATATCTGTATCTGCTTACACAGAGTTTATTATTAAAATTTGAACTGAAGCACATGGGTAAGTTATCACCATATATGATTGACCCATCTTTTGAAACTTTTGCCTTTGTTCATTTTAATGTTCTAACACCTGCATTTCATCAAGATACTTATCTGTTTGACTTCAACAAGGCTCTATTTGACTTCATTTTGAAATAGAAAAGACTAACACAGCTGGAGGAATGGATTGTGAAAATGTCAGCTTTTGCAGAAATGGCAAAAATTGACCTGTTGGTCAGAGGAAAAAAGCAACAAAATCTTTTTTTCAAAGACTGGAAACTGTATATGGACTTTTTGCTGAAATAAGAAATGAAATGATGATGAAGCTTTATAAAGATATGGAATGAATGAGGGGCTGAAGGGATTTATATAACAATGAGATTGCAATTACCTCTTGAAAAGAAGGTTGGAAGTCAATTATATATTTCTAACCTTTCTTTCTTTCCTTTTTCTTTCCTTCCCTTGTGTGCAATCTCATAACAATTGGAGCAGCACTTGGACATCATCAGCATTAATAAAATCACGATCAGTCAATTGAAAAAGGCAGCTTTACTCACAACAGCTTATATTCTGCGATGATACTTTGAACACCATCACAAATTAACATCTCCATATCCCAGGTCCTTGGGAAGGACTCAATCGGTGAACAAAAATGCCGAATCAAATCTGAATATCTTGGTGACTATCTGATGAACCATAAAAATAAATAATATTAACACAGCTACACATTTAGAAGTATTAGTTCTAATTCTGAAAGT
Source organism: Thamnophis sirtalis (assembly GCF_051295495.1). Classification (NCBI taxonomy): domain Eukaryota; kingdom Metazoa; phylum Chordata; class Lepidosauria; order Squamata; family Natricidae; genus Thamnophis; species Thamnophis sirtalis. The sequence continues at coordinate 117,962,589 of NW_028261382.1, forward strand.
CATCTCCAAAATTTCCTGGATCATGCTTCCAAAAGAATTCTTTATTTTTGTTTTTAGTTTGGAGTAATGTAATTCAGAAGTCTGTTTTGTGTAGCAATCTGTATAACTCCTGGTAATCCCTTAATTTAGGGAAAGACTCAGGTCAACTGGTGGAGCTGAGCATTTACTGGCTGGATGCCCTTCCTGACACTATGTAGAGTTCGCAGCCAATATTTTTTCTTTGTGCCCTAGGAGAGAAACATTTGCTGTTATTTAGGACTGAACTTTCAACCTTCTGAATGGGAGATGCTACTAAACTGCTTCTAGCAATCTATATTACTGTTCATTTGGATATATTTTAATGTAGTTCTGAACTCAGAATCATAAATCTAAAGTTCTTGCAGATATTTTCAAATTGGTTTTCAGAAAATTCAAAAACAGTTGTGAGGAAAAATAGAGAGAATGACGAAAAATACAAGCAAACATCTTATTTTAATAGACAAATCTTCCCTTGGGGTTACAAGTAGGAAGTGATGGAGAATTGGCTCCTTGATCTTTCTAAAACATCCATTATTTATATATCACATCTGGTCCCTGAAGGGGCATTCACCACTGGGGGTGACTGATGGAATAAGAAGATCTCATCCCATCTGTCTCTTTTGGGTGTGGTTTTTAAATGCAGTTTTTAATAATATTTTAATATTGGTTTTTTTAATCTTTTAACTATTGTCTATTTGTTTCTTTAATTTATAAAGCTTGTAGGGAATATGGGCAGCATAGAAATATCATAAATAAATAAAATAAGTATTTTATTTATTATTATTTATGTACCCAAGTTAAAAAAAGCTTGAACTATTATTTATCTAAAGTAGTATCAGATGAACATAAGATTAATTGGAGAAAATAAGTGTCCTTCAATAATTAACAGATATAATCTGATTTCCTAAATGTTCAAATTTATCTCAGAAATCAACATGATGAACAAAAGTATATGGCATAAAGATTGAATAGTCTATCTTACTCATCCATCCCTTGAAGGACTTTTAGACTTTATTTACAGAAAGGAAAATGCATAGGCACATAAACTGACAGAATCATGTATAGCATTACCTTGAAGAGATGTAAGGCATTCTTTATACTGTTGGAGTTAACAGAGTTTTATAGGATTGAGGTATAAATCAGGGTTGGTACTTCCTGTACATTTCAATATGGTGGTTTTAAAAACATTATGGGACATTTCATCTTTTCTTCTGTGTGACTGATCCCTAAGGAAAATATCTACCCATAAATCAATATTTTTTCAGACAGTACTTTAAATCTTGACTTCTATCATCAGTGACCTCTTCCATAACAAGAATGATGCACACAAACACTAACATGCTTATAACTTTGACAAGTAAGCAGAAGAAACCTCTACAGAAAGTCAAGTAGACCAGAAGTTTCAGCAATAGGGATTTAATAAGCTGCTGCTGACCACTAGATTGTAGTCAAGACATAAGCTATTCAACATCAATTTTCTACCATCTAGTGCAGTTGTGGTATTCACAATTTTGAAGGATACTGTAAAATCTCCATTTCCACCCCACTCCAGAGCAAGGATACTGTAAAATCCCCATTCCCTCCCTACCCCATTAACCTGCTTTCCAGCACATTCTCCTGTGCAGGGCAACAGAAGAAGACTCAGATGATCAGTTGGGACTCTGATCATCTGGGACTCGGGAGAAAGTGAATAGATGGGGGCAGTGCCAACCAAAGGTGGTATTTACCGGTTCTCTGAACTACTCAAAATTTCTACTACCAATTCGCCAGAACAGATCAGAACTGGCTTAATACCAACTCTGATCTAGGGGTTACATAGATTTTTGCTGATATTCCAAGGGAAGATCCATAATCTGCCTTCTTGTTGAGATATTTTAGAAATACTCTCCTTGCTCAAAGAACATATACTTCACAATTATCAGGGTTTTTTAAAAAAAATAGTTGATAATGTAGCATACAAAGAAAATACAACCGTAAATAATAGGAAAAACAGGAAAAGGAAAAGGAAAAAGGGAGGAAAGGAAAGGAAAAAAGAAAGAAAAGGCATTGATTTCTGACTCCCTTTGCTGCAGTAGAATAAGGCATTTACATCAGACCTCAGCTTTTTATTTTTACATAATAGTTCACCCCAGTCATTTCTATAACAACAAATTGATTTACCGTATTTTTCAGACACACCTTAGTTTTTGGGAAAGAAAATAAGAAAAAAAATCTGCCTCTGCCTACTAGACCCATGGTATTCAGTTGACACATGGGAACAAGGTTAGCCAATGAATAGGCATAGCAACTAAATCAGCCAATGAGGGCTATTTGAACTCTGAAATTTACTGTGTGAGCAACAAGGAGACAGGAAGGAGCCTGGCTTAGGTGAGAACTGAAAATGAAATTGCTTGTGTTTTGCTTGTATTTACTGCTACCTTGGAAAACCTGCTTTTGGTAATGTATTGTATATTATTATTATTATTGTGAATCCTGCTGAATCAGTTACTGTGCTTTATGAATGTGATTGCTGCTGCAAACTCTGACCAGCCAGGTCAGCTTCAGCACTTACTGCAGCCTGATTCAGCACAGCTGATTGGCGGGTGGATCGGACTGCCGGAATACCCCCAATCAGCTGTTCCAGGCTGCAGGGATTGCTTCAGACCATCGCTGCCCCCATGCCTCATGTTTTTGGAGTCTGGTGGGGGTGGGTGGGGCTACATTCAGTGTATAAGATGCACCCAAATTTTCACCCACTTTTTTTTTGGGGGGGGGAGAAGGTGCATCTTATACTTAAAAAAATATGGGAATCAGTAAAACCAAAAATCAAAATTTCATTCCCCCCCCCACTTCAAGCACAAAATCCAGAAACGTTTACCAAGCAGAAGTAAAAGTATTTGCATTTGTTTTCTTTGATCAAAGTAGTCAGTTTAGCCATCTCTGCTAACTCCATCAATTTTTGCATCCATTCGTCCATTGTGGGGATCGAGGTGACCTTCCATTTCTGTGCATAGAGTAGTCTTGTTGCCATCAACAGGTATAACATCAAAGTTCCACGTTTTCTTCCAAGTCTTTTTTTCATTATACCCAAAAGAAAAGCCTCTGTTTTTCTCTTTATATTCACTTCAAGAATTGTATGTATTAAGATATGAATCCTACTCCAATATTCTCAAAGAACATATGCTTGTAAGAAAGTCAATGGAGTCCTTGAGAGACATGTTATTTAATTAGTCTTTACACAAGCAATCCTGGAAAACTTTATTTGTCCTACCATGAAGAAAATGTTGGTCAAATAACATGGCTTTCATTTCCATTTCTGTCTGGCCATTATTCAGCTCCAACCTTTCACATTCACCTATACTTACGGTAGATCTTGAAAATCTATGTTGACTCTTCTCCCCCACCTTTTTGGATTTAATTTATCTTCAATTTTCCCTTTTTTGTGCTTTTGACTATTTGCTTATATATTCTATTATCTATACAGAGAGGGGGAAAAGGAGTAATCCCCTGTCTTAAAATATTTCCAAATAGCCTCTCTCATTTCCAAATAGCCTCTCTTCCTATTGGTTTGGACCAGTTCGGCCAAACCGGTAGTGGTTTGGCAGCCTCGGTTGCTGGACCCATAGCCCCAAACCAGTCTTGTTTTTTTTTTGCTTCTGCGCATGCGCAGAACAGTTTTTATTGCATTATGCATGCACGCACAGTGCACATCACGTGCACGTGCTGTGCCCATGAGTAACTGAGTCCATGAGTAGTGACTGCTGGAGCCCACCCCTGGCCTCTATTTATTTGCTTAGAAGATGACAATGATGATGATGATGATGAGGAGGAGGAGGAGGAGGAGGAGGAGGATAGCAATAGCAGTAGACTTATATACCGCTTCATAGGGCTTTCAGCCCTCTCTAAGCGGTTTACAGAGAGTCAGCATATTGCCCCCAACAATCTGGGTCCTCATTTTACCCACCTCGGAAGGATGGAAGGCTGAGTCAACCCTGAGCCGGTGAGATTTGAACCGCTGAACTGCTGATCTAGCAGTAGCCTGCAGTGCTGCATTTAACCACTGCGCCACCTTGGCTCTAATAGGTGGCGGAGGAGGAGGAGGATGAGCTTTTGAGGTAGGCAAACAACCAAAATATACCTACACAATTTTCTCTGCAATACTTTTTGGAAGTGCTTTATAATTGCCTTCTTTCTAGGTCGAGATAGAATTACTGACTCCCTGATTAACTCATAGACCTTTAATCACTATGCCAAATTTATGAATAGCCATAAAGGAAATAAAATTGTTATTGAGTTGAAGAGACTGTAAGATTTTGGAGATCTCAATCTCCTTTGCATGTTTTAACTTGTGAGTTTGTTCTTGACATGAAGGAAATTCCTTCCCAAGGCAATGGAAATTATTTTTCTCAGGTTGAAATGGAGAGCAAGTGCTTTGTACTTTGTTTACATCTATGCCAATGAATGTGGAAAAGACTGAGTTTCTATGCCTTCCATAGGCAGGGAGTAAGAAATGTAAAGCTAAAAATTGAATTGTTACAGGAAAATGGAGAAAATGTTATGTCTTATTCAACTCAAAATCTATTTCCAGTCTTGTCACAAAAGCTACTTAGTTTTTGAATTGGTAAGCTTCTTGATTCTTGGTTGCAACTGAATTTGACTTAATATGTAAATTGGCAAATTGCATTTTCCACCCTACATAATCCTAGTTCCTGCCTATTAGTCATCTGAGATTTTAACCATTGATACAGGTTAAATTCATACAGCTATACTGTACGTATTGTATGAAGTTATCAAATATGAAAGAAAAAAACCCAGAAAAAACAGTTTTCGAAGACCTAGGTAAAGGTAAGGTTCCTACTATGTATATATGCTAGTCGTTCCCGACTCTACAGGGCAGTGCTCATCTCCATTTCAAAACTGAAGAGCCAGTGCTGTCTGAAGACGTCTCTGTGGTCATGTGGCCGGCATGACTAAACACTGAAGGCGCATAGAACCCTGTTACCTTCCCACCAAACTGCCAACTTGAACTGCTAAGTTGGCAGAAGAGTTTGGAGTTTGGAGTTTATTCAATTTGTAGGCCGCCCTATTCCCCGAAGGGACTCAGGGCGGCTGAACAAAGCCAAGGGAGGGGAAATTACAAAAAGTAAAACAAAGACAATCAGACAATACGAACAATTTAAAAGCACAACAGACAGAGCAAATTCGAGTAGGGGGGAACTCAACCCCAGGCTTGCTGGGACAGCCAGGTCTTCACGACCGTCCGGAAGGCCTGAAGGGTGGAGAGGGTCCGAATCTCCATGGGGAGCTCATTCCAAAGGGCCTGGGCAGCCACAGAGAAGGCCCTCCTCTGAGTAGTCGCCAGCCGACATTGGCTGGCAGATGGAATACGGAGGAGGCCTAATCTGTGGGATCGAATGGGTCTGTGGGAGGTAATCGGCAGAAGGCCGTCTCTCAAGTACCCAGGTCCAATACCATGTAGGGCTGGTACAAGTAACAGGAGCTCACTCCATTATGCAGTGCTAGGGATTTGAACCACCAAACTACCAACCTTTCTGATCAAAAAGCTCAGGGTCTTAGCCACTGAGCCACCATGTCCCATTTGAAGACCTAGAATAATGGAAATAGATTAATTAGGCCCATGGATTTATTTCCTACAGCATTATAGTCTTGTAAAGGGTTATAGTTGCCCCAAGCCTTTGCAGTGAAGCTTGTGTTTTCTCAACCTTGAATGAATCTCCAGATTTACTTGAACTGATTTTGAATCTTAGTTTCTTCTCTGAGATGTGACAATTCAGATTTTTATTCTGCTGAAAGAGTGGAAACAATGAATACATTAATGCTGGAATATGCTAAATATATATGCTTTGCATTGGCAGGGATATTACCTGTATGAGTAAGCTTTAAAATTAAATGCTGGGTGTCTCCAAATAGTTTCTTCCATGATATTTTTACCCCCAGATTTCCATAATTGTTCAACATTTTTGTATGTTAAAAGTAGACTCTCTTTAAAATATTCTTTTCACTATCAAGATCTATTGGCAGACATACGCAAAGAGGAAGGGAACAAATCAACCAATAAATTAAATCAAGAGCAGGCATTGGGATCAGGTCTACACTAAAGTCCAAGTAGGCATTGTTCTTAGGAGTGCCAAATTTGGCACTGGCACCGAAAAGACTTCAAAAAATATTAAAAAGCGAATAATGGCAACCACACACTCTGTGATCCAATACACACATTTGAGAGGTGAATATAAGTTTGCAGTGTAAATAGGGCAAAACTGTCCAAGAAATAGGAAAAATGTGTATGGGGCTATAAATCCTGAGGGTAAAGACCAAAACTATGAAGCAAAAAAGAAACAGTTCGGTGCTATTTTGAAACACCAAATAAAATGGGAAGTTAAGCAAAATCATAGGGGCTACAAGCATATGATTTTTCTAGGGGTGTCCAAAGGTCCAGAGCCAATCCTGGATTCTCTTCTTCATTATTTTTTTCTTCTCTTTTTGATTTATTCACTCTTTATCCCCTGTACCCGTGATGGTGAACCTATGGCACGCATGCAGGAATGGGTTCCTGCCAGTTCTAACCTCTTCTATTGAAGAGGTTCCACAAACCTACAGTGCCGTTTAGAACCGGTTCCAGCTCCCTCCCCTGCCCGTCCACACATCATCAAGATAAAGAGCGAGAGGCGGAATTCTGGGAGTTGAAGTCCACAAGTCTTAAAGCTGTCAAGTTTGAACACCCCTGGAGTTTTTTTTCTAAAGGGTTAGGTTTGCAAGGGTCTTGTAACTTGACAGCTTTAAGACTTGCGTGCTTCAAATGCCAGAGTTTCTGAGCCAACATTTTGGTTGCTAAGCAAGAATGTTGTTAAGTGAGTTTCACCACATTTTACAAGTTGGCCATGCCCATCCAGTCACATGGCCGACAAGCCACTCCTATCCAGTCACATGGCTGGCAAGGCACTCCCATAAAGCAGGCCACACCTACAGAAGAGGTTCTAAAAAAAATTGAAATCCACCACTGTACGCATGTCAGAGATGGCACCCAGAGCCCTCTCCATGAGCACACATGCTGTCGCCAGCTGGATTTCCAACTCTTTGGCACACACACATGCACACACATTCCGGTTTGGGCACTCAGTACTGAAAAGGTTCACCATCACTGCCCTATATTTTCTTCCCCCATTTTCTCCCTTTCTCAAGGCACTAGCACCTACACTTATATACCACTTTACAGTGCTTTTACAGCCCTCTCTAAGTGGTTTACAGAGTCAACCTATTGCCCCAAACAATCTGGGTCCTCATTTTACCCATCTCGGAAGAATGGAAGGCTGAGTCAACCTTGAGCCTGGTGAGATTTGAACTGCCAAATTGCAGGGAGCCGGCAGGCAACAATGATTATAATACATCTTCATATGATAATAGTGATAAAGATAAAGGTTCCCCTTGCATATATGTGCTAGTCATTCCCAATTCTAGGGGGCAGTGCTCATCTCCGTTTCAAAGCCAAAGAGCCAGAACTGTCCAAAGAAGTCTCCATGGTCATGTGGCTGGCATGACTAAATGCCGAAGACACGGGGAACGCTGTTACCTTACGACCAAGGTAGTCTCTATTTTTTTTACTTGCATTTTTACATGCTTTCGAACTGCTAGGTTGGCAGAAGCTGGGACAAGTAATGAAAGCTCACTTCATTGCATGGTACTAGGGATTTGAACCACCAACTTGCAGACCTTTCTGATTGATAAGCTCAGCGTCTTAGCCACTGAGCCATTGTGTCCCATCATAATATTGATAGTATTACCTCAATAAACTCTTAATAACATTGTGAAACCTAAACACACTGATTAGGAGATAAATGCTCTTGAAGACATTATAGTTACTTCATTGTGCACATGCACCAATTGATAGTGTAGATTTTAACAGGGCAACTTTGTCTGTATACATTTTAGCTGCACAATGAACATTTCCTTTCAACTCAAATAAATGCCCTTTGTTGCTTCTGTGTGTACTTAACATACCGTTTACCTTGTCATACTTCTGTTTATGCAGTTTATTTATACTGACAATGTTAGACTTTCATGCTTCAGTCATTCCTTTAAGGATCTCTGAAAATGAAAGATACTTTCCATCCAGTGAAGCAATGTACTGAGTAAAACATGCCTTCCTTCTCTTAGTCTTTGAAGGAAACCCATTGATAGAATGACTTAATGCCCTATTCAGAGAAGCTACAACCCCAGGATATGTTAACTGGAAAGAAGCTTCACAATGTATACATGATTCACACAATGCTCCAGCAGTGAAAAATAGGCACTTCGGGTTCTCTAATTGGGCAAGAAGGAAGGCATCTTGTTTATTTCACAGTAGTTTGATCTCGATGTAGATTATTCATCTCATCCTCTTTGCCTTGTACAAGTGAAAGTTACAAATTGTTTTCACTCTCTCCCTCTCCCCCACCCATACATACATCAGTGAAAAGATCCATCATGAAAGGGGAGGGGGTGGAAACCCAATTAGCAAATTAAAAGAGGTAGTTTGCATTAAACTTTTGAGGTAGGTATGTAGCAATTAAAAACAACCCCTTATGATTCCACGCAGATAACCTCTGTGGAAACAATTAAAATCTTCCTTTTCTTAAGCTTTAGGTAAGACGGCATTACTCTATTGTCAGACATAAAATATGTTGTGCATTTCATGTGAAGATTTAGTGTGAAGGCAATTTGATTTGAATAATCAAATCACTTTTCCAAATCAATCTGAATCATTAAATTGAACTGAATCAATGGTCCAATTGAGAGTAAGGCTCTGATGAGATGATGGTCCTACGTGACTAATAAGTAAAAATAATACATTTGGATTGGATCACAGTCTATTTCTACACCTCTAATGTCCTATAGACAAACTATAAACGAACTGAAGACCTTCTTAGCAGAGAAGGCTCCTCCAACTTTGCTTGTTTCTTCATCATTGTATAAATTAACTGCAGGATCTATTTTTAAAAAGGTCCTTTGCAGTGAAGAAAATATGATCCATTTGTAATCTAACTTAGTTCTGATAGTCATTAGATGCATTGATTCTTTCAAGACTTTCCTTTCACAATCTGCTTGTGCTTTTTTTCCCCAATAGATTCATCAATTTGTTTATAAGTGAATTACTACCAATAGTGGGTTCCTACCTGTTCAGATCGGTTTGGCTGAACCAGTAGTGGTTTGGCGGCTTGGGTCACTGGAAGCAGCAGTGACCCAGGCCTGCCACACCCCTGAACTGGTTCTTCAGGTGACACCATCTTGTTTTTTGATATTGCACATGCACAGAACAATTTTAATTGTTCAAAGCATGCACACGAGCAAACCGGCAATAGTGCCTGCCGGTACCCAGCCCTGATTACTACTTGTTCATAAGAAAATTCAGATTGCACATTATCCAATGAAAATAATGAAGAAAGTGTAATTTAGCAAGGAGATGCAAAGCGCCAAGAGGAAGAGAGAATAATATTCCCAAAGAGGGTTGGCACAAATATAATGGAGAAGCGTGATATTGCAGGGAGCCATACAGCATTTTGTCACCAAAGGAAAAGAATAAGATGGCATCATTTTCTCTTTTTAGAGTTAACTCCACTGGTTCTACCCTAATGTGATTCCAACACTATTCCAAATTATTGAGTTATTGAATTCAGCTTCATAGGATCTGCCTGTCCGCCACACAAATTTACAAAACCCCAAGGAAGAATAACAAAATTAAGTTAAAACTCAGGCAAACTATAAATATACACCAAAAGAGATATACAGGTGATGTTTACAGGTTCTCTCCAAGCTAACATCATTAGATGAAACTTCCATCTGCATCCTGAAAGCAGTATCCCCTCATTTCAACTCTGTACAATAATGTTCACACTTAAAATAATAATCCTTCCTTTCCTTAGCATTTATGCATATTTACATATGAATTATGCTAACATTCACTATCCATCACTGGGACAACAGAAATACTGCTTGCAATAGGTTTCCAATCAGATTGGTTAATGTCTCATTGTATGTTCTAATATCTACTAAGATGGAGTTTTATACCCTTTTTGTTAATTTGACCCACATAAATACTTGAATGTGAGATTATCCATAATCTGTGGAACTAAATAGCACTTTTGCAGCTAAAATAGCAATGGGGAAGAAGAGAAGGCCATATTATTTCCATATTGTTGCCAAGAAAATTACATGGATCTATCTATGAATTTACCAAGAGTTCAGTTTGAGTTGAAGGTGACTTTAACATATGTAATTCAAGCTTTTTATCTAAGTAATTGTTTGGGACAGGATAGAGACTAATGTTATTTTTTCTCATAAATAGAGGTAAAATGATAGGTCCATTTAAGATGAACATTTATAGAACACTTTTCATAATTGAAAACTCTAACAGAAAGTATTGATAAATGTAACTAGATTGAAAAGGAAGATTCATTTATAATGCATAGCTGAAGGAATCTGAAGGAGAAAACCAGCTGCATAATAAGGTAAAGGTAAAAGTTCCCCTCGCACAAATGTGCTAGTCGTTCCTGACTCTAGGGGGTGGTGCTCATCTCCATTTCAAAGCCGAAGAGCCAGCGTGGTCTAAAGGTCATGTGGCCGGCATGACTAAATGCTGAAGGCACATGGAATGCTGTTACCTTCCATTTGCAGCCCTAAAGCCACAAGCAGCACAACACTATTCTATATCATTAGACCCCTCCTTTTGCTTCTCCTTCCCACAAGTGCATGGTTTGTTTTTCAGATCAACAAATGCCATTTCATTGTCCTGCCATGGCATTGTATGAGACTGTTGATTCATGAGTTGCAACAGAAATTAGCCAATTGACTAGGAATTAGACAGTTTTCAGCTCAGTGCTACCCTTGAGGAAGGGCAATTTCCAGCAGCACTAAGGAAGAGCAGACCTCATAATACATCTTCATGTCATATTGTAATAGTGATAAAGGTAAAGGTTGCCCTTACATATATGTGCTAGTCATTCCCAACTCTATGGGGTAGTGCTCACCTCTGTTTCAAACCCCAAGAGTCAGCACTCTCTGAAGACGTCTCCATGGTCATGTGGCCACCATGACTAAACTCTAAAAGCGCACAGAATGCTGTTACATTCCCACCAAGGTGGTCCCTATTTTTCTACTTGCATTTTTACGTGCTTTCGAAATGCTAGGTTGGCAGAAGACAATTAATGGGAGCTCACCCAATTATGCTGGATTCGAATCACTGAACTGCCAACCTTTCTGATCGACAAGCTCAGTGTCTTAGCCACTGAGCCACTGCCTCCCTAAATGCATGATACTGATTGCTAAAACCCAATACAAAAGGAATAAATAATTTTAGCACCCCATTTGCACAGTTACTAGTCTCTATGGACCTTTTTAGGATTGACTATAAATAAGTAAAGGAGCCAATAATCAAGAATTAACATGCAGATGAGAACTTGATAGGATAGCATGTTACCAATGCCTACAAAGATTATAATCAAACAAACAATGATTTTCCGGATATCATTTTATGGCTGAGAAAGTTAGAATCTAAAGAAGCAGTATAAAAAGACTATTGATGCTTTTGAACTTTGGTGTCACAGAACATACCTTGTTCTGATAGCAAGAAAACAAATAAATCCAGACTTCATACTTGAGGCACAAATAACCCAGCCAGAAGTATCATATTTTGGACACTTATAAAAAGACCTAGCTTTCTGGGGCGACATAAACCGCTGGAAAAGATGGAAGGAAAGGGAATAAGAAAATAACTAAGAGTAAAATAGATGGACTCAACTGCAATAGCCAGGGTGAATACAGATCATCCAGGGTCAACTTCATTTATGGTTGCTAAAATCTGACAAGTCGGTTATTTTGTTACATGAGAGAGTCAATGGTTATAGTGCAGTTCTAAAGCCTTCCAAAAATGTTATGCTAACATATAAGTCTTTGGCAGCAATAAATGCTCAATGCCTTGGACCACAATATATATATCAGTGCCAGTTTTAAATGCCCACTTGCTTCAGTAACTGTGATCATCAACAGGATGTAAAATCAGGTTTCCACTTGCTCACACATTACACATAGGTCAGCTCTTCATGACAAAGACAAAAGCAATAGTACAATATTTTGCACACGAACAATTGTTTCACCTGCAGACATTGTATATACCATTAGCCATTTCATTCTCAGCTGTTATGGTGCCAGCACAATGGCCTCACTTTGTTCACATGGCCCACATTCCAAAGCGAACAACTATGTTCTACATTCTGGGATTAAGGTTCATTCCAGCTAATCCTTGAGCTATGGAACATTGATTTAAAAGTACAGTGAATTTTGACATCCCCACAATCAAGGGAAAGGATTTTTCTCTCTGTCTAATTATTATTATTTTTGCCTGCTTCGATGTTCTACATGAGCATGAATTACCTAGGGATGTATTTATTTCCTAGGAATGTATGCAACATGACCTTCATTCCTATAAAACTCTCAGCAGTTCAATCCCATCAGGGAAGATATCCATAGAAATCCTGGAGTGCTGCAAATTATCTTGGACTTTGTCAGCAATGTGCGTGTTTTACCCAGGTTTGTATCTTTAGTACAGCTTGTACAATGGTTACAAAGTCCATCAGTAATTCTGCAAGCTTAATTCTTGAGGATTTATATTACTCTAGAGGGAAAACTTGACTTAGAGTCTGTTTTACAGCGAATAAATTTTCACAGACTACTCTTAAGAAGCAGGAAGACGATGCTTGTTTTGTTCACTGCTGTTTTGGGGATGCTGATGAATTGCATAATGAAAACTTTTTGGTGGTTGCAGAGGATCATTAGAAAAAGAACTGAAATGGCATATTTCAAACCTATAGGGGAAAATTATATATTCTATTCATTACATCTCAAAATAGATAGTATAGAACTAGAGGAAATACAGAAAAAATGAATCAACATTATATAGGGGCTAAAGTAATTTTTATATCCTAAAATCATTGTAAGGCATCTCAGAGGCCCTCTAATACAATTTCTACATGGTAGACAACCTCTTACAGATTTTTATTTAGCTACTATCAGTAGACTACCAACGAGAAGGAACATATTATTTCATGACACAACCTCTTCCACTGGTTGACAGTCTTTCAACCAATCAATTATGGTCCCTTCGTCCAGAATGACAGAGAACAAGTCTACATTTCCCCTTAAATGGCAGGCTTTTATGTGTTTGAAGACTGCTATCATATACCCCCTCAGTTATCTCTTCTACAGTCTAAACATGTTCCTTTAATTGTTTCTCACAGGACTTGATTTCCAACATCTTTTTAACTTTAAATTGCCTCGGTTTCTTTTTTTTATGTATGAGGGGATTTTTTTTGCTTAAAAAAGAAAGAATCAATGAAGATACAATACAGACCCATCAAATTATGCATAATGGGGGAGAAGAAAGTGGTTACTTAGTCACACACTTTTCCATTCAACTTTTTTAAATACTAAAATGTCTAAACTTTATAATTGTCTCGATAATTACAACTGCTTCTTTTTTACAACTTCTAAAGTGCAACAGCAGAAACATAGTACATAATACAGAGCATAAATGTGCTGCAAACATGCATGAAGGCATTGTGATTGGAGCAACTTGAATCTTATAATTCTTATAATCTCTTCCATAAATTATTTTCCCCTGCATTTACAAATTGAGTTGGAAGTTGCTTTGATATTCACCACAGTTCCAAAATCTGTTTCAACTCTTGAAATAGCTCTTGGAATAGACCGGACAGCTACTTGACTAAAATGGTATACGGTCTCCTCCTTGAGCAGGAAACCTCCAAAGTATCTTCAAACTCTGATATTCCATGTTTTCTGACACAATGTTTCTCAACCTTGGCAACTTTAAGATGTGCAGACTTCAACTCCCAGAATTCCCCACCAGCCATGCTAGTTGAGGAATTCTGGGAGTTGAAGTCCACTCGTCTTAAAGTTGGTAATATTGAGAAACATTGTTCTATGTTCGATCTTCTTATTATTATTATTCAATCCCTTTAGAGCAGGAGTGTCAAATTCAGAGCCCAGGAGCTGGATTCGGCCCTCAAGGTACTTAGATCTGGCCCATTGGGCATCCCTGGAAACAGCAAAGGATTGGCCCCTGTTGCCTCTGCCAGCAAAAATGGAGCTCGCAAGGGCTGCGTGAGGCCCCCCTGAACTCCATTTTCAGCTGTGACAGCCTCCTGCAACTCTGCCAATGAAAACAGAGCTTGGTTTTTGCTGGCAGAGCGCTCGGCCACCATAGGTGCCACTGACATGAGTGACGTCGAGCTAGCCACACCCACCCTGAGGCCACGCCCACCTGGCTCCCCCTAAGGTCAAACACAACCCTGATGCTGCCGTCAAAGAAATTGAGTTTGACACCCCTGCTTTAGAGTAAATGTGAAGGCCAAATGTTGTTTGTTTATGATCCCAACATGTTTCACTTGTAGTTACATTGATTTCCTGCTTACGCCACATATTGATAACTTAAGTGGAGTGTTTTTCCTAGAACTAGACCAGTTTGTTTCTCTCTAATATGTAGCCTCTGGCCTTTGCAAAGGAAGCTATGAAAGCAGCTCTTCCTCTAATGCAGGAATCATGTGGCAACTTACCAAACACTTTGCTCTTTCATAACAGCTTGGAGCGGATTCGATCATAAGTAAGGGTTATATTGAACAGAGAGGGGAAAACAAAAAGAGCTTTTGATTTCCATTTCAAGCCTCAGTGCAAAGATTTCATTATCATCGGAGAAGATACCAGGTTTTCCCTCTGTTCGGGTTTAAAGCTGCACAAGGTTAGAAAGAAAGAAAACTAAGCAAGGGGAAATAAGCAATGGCCCTCTGGGGTGCCATTTCTTTTGATTAGGATCAGAGGGATTAGTACTGAACTATATTGCTGGCTAGTGTTATTACAAGTGGTGTCATTTCTTCACCTATTAAGATGCTTTGTGGAACTCATCAAGGTTGTCCTTTATCTCTTCCTATATTTAATTTGGTATTGAAACTATTGGGCTGTGCAATTAGACTATCAAAAGAAATGTTGGGTATCAAGATGGCTGGACTGAAACACAAATTGTTATTGTGTGCAGATTATATTCCGCCTTTTATTGATTCTCTCTTTAAATTTATGAATGTGATACCACAATATGGTAAACCATTACCTTACTCAATTGCATCATTCAGTTTGTTTTATAGTTCAAATTGGAACATTCCAAACATCTTTATATAAGAATTTGCAGGAAGATTATATTTGTTGGCCAAAGTAAAAATTAGAAAGTGATATAAATAGTTGATTGAAAGTGCCAATGGATTTAGGAGGAAAAATTCATGTGGTCAAAAGTATTTTTTATTGATCAGTTTTGGCATTTCTATGGTAATTGCTTTACAATTGATAAACTATTGAGAATCTTTCTATTGAATGGATAATTCCCCAGATTTTGTTTGATAAACTTGGGCTTTCTTGCAGAAAGGCTAATTATCATCACTATCAATTATATACTCCTTTGAAAACTTGACAAACTCACTTACTTT
Source organism: Thamnophis sirtalis (assembly GCF_051295495.1). Lineage (NCBI taxonomy): Eukaryota > Metazoa > Chordata > Lepidosauria > Squamata > Natricidae > Thamnophis > Thamnophis sirtalis. Next base: position 117,978,125 of record NW_028261382.1, read on the forward strand.
AATTACTTACATTCAATTACTTTTCCTGCTTTAAATGCAACAGGCCACTGGTGTCCTCTCCAATGAAAAACATATTGTTGTTAAAAGTTATTAAGCAGAAAAAGTGATTAATCCTTTAAATGATCATTAAAGATTCTTTAAATAATTTGGCTCATTATAACAATAACTTCACTGGGCTAAAATGCTTAATGAACTTGCCTAATTAAAGCATTTGCTTTTCTCTTAGTTTGGATCTGACATGTTGATAGTCTTTGAAACTGATAACATATTTGAGGTACTAGAAAATGTCTCAGTGTAGCATAATTCCACAACTCAGTTATATAATACATTTAATTAAGAGCATCACATTGATTCTTCCGAGAAGTTTGGAACTAACAAGTGGAATATTCCTATTTTACCAATAAATTAAATTACTACAATTAATATTGCATTCTAAAAAGTATTAGACATGGTTTCTGGTTGAGAAATGATGGCAGACAAAACACCCCTAAAGAGCAGGGATGGCATTTCAGCAGAGATTGATAGCAAATTCTGAGTGGAATTATTTTTCCCAATAAAGCAAAGATTGTCTACTTTTATTCTGGATAGCTGCTTATCATTAGGAGACACCAGGAACTGAGGTTTTTTGTGTTGACTTTTAATCATGCTCATTAGCCATGATGCAGCCTACATGGACAAACGTTTCACACAAGGCTCACTTATTTAAACACTTTTGGATGTAAGTAATTTTACAGATAGAGAGAGATTTTCTGAGCAGTAGGATAAGCGAATCCACTTGGCAAGTCAACATTCTTTCTGGACTAAAAAGAGAAAAAAAAGAGGTTAAAAGTTTTTTAAAACTTTTGGCAAAAAGCTTAACAAGAACTGGGGGGTTACAATTTATTAGTTCTACTGCTATTATTACAAAGGTTTGAAGTAGACAAAAGAGTTTGTGGTTTTGAACATTGTAAGAGAAAGCTAAAATTGGAATTATGTACAAATAATGAGCATGTGATTAAGTGTATACATGTCTACTAACATTTGAAACAGAAATAGAACTGAATTGCTAAATAAATACGGTTATAAAATACATTGATAAAATGTGTGGTTATAATATTTAAAATTTACATAAAATGTAAATTTTATGTATGTGTCCCCAGAGAAATTGCTGCAAATGTATAAAGGCATGTTCAAAATGTGAATAACACATGTTCAATACATGTTCAAAATGTGAACAACAAAAGAAGGAAGTTTTTAGCCATATAAAAATGCTAGAAAATTTTGCATTCATATACACACTTTGATTCAGAGGGTTTTAAAGATTAATATACAATAGAAATCAGAGGTTTTCTTTTAGGATTGATGGAGAAACAGTTGGAAAAAATAATATAAATTTGTTTTTGTATATGATAACTGCAGCCTAAGGATTGTGTTCATAAGGATTAAAAGATTCAGCATTACCCATAGTTGGAGGAATGGTTGGTGAACATGATGAAACTTGCTGAAATGGCCATACAGTATTGAGGACACTTTGTGAAGTATTTTAATTTTAGTTCTATTTTTTTTCTTTTTATATTTAAAATATTCAAGAAAATATATTGTTATGAAAAGAAGTTTAGCTACAATTAAGGTATCAGTGAAGTTTGTGAATAATGCTTTATTCTCATACTGTACTACTGAATATTATGAAGAACAGCACTGAATTTATTGGTTATTTGTTTTTCTGATAATTTATATTCTTTAATCAAGGTGTGTAATAGATATATTTCTACACTTACATTAAATATTAAGTAAGCTGATGCACAGGCTTCACTCCTGACTGGTCTAATTCCTTTAACCTCAGTGATATGCATGGATTTGGTTTGTTTTTTTTCCCCACCCCAATTCATCTAGGGCCATACAAATTCTGAACCATTTACTCATATCCATTTCTAAGTCGTATAAGGTTTTGTGCCTAAGTGACCTTGAGTGAAAAATAGACAGCTGTCATGGCCCAGTGGGACATATCATCTTCATCTAAAGATCTGCAAACTGAACAACCTGTCAGCTCAGAAGCAGAGGAGCCAGGCTCAAGTACCAATGGGGAAACAGATTTAGGTCTTGCCATCTCAAGTCCTGCTGGACCTGCCAGATTCAGACCTCAAACTATAGTCAAGGCTATCTAGCCCTTGGGAACATCATTGTCAGGAAGTGGAAAGACAAAAAAAAAACCCACAAAGAAATGGCAGTTTGCAAATGATTGCTTACTCTTGATGGAAGCCAAATTTTGTAGAGTCTGACTTCAATAAGTAGACTTTTTCAGCTTCCAGTGGAACACCTGGAAGGGAATGAAAGAAGGTTGGATATTGATGGCTATTTTGAACTAGGATTTAGGATAAAAAGATCTTTGCAATAGAAGCAAACATCTGTGTTTCGGCGAGGTCCTACTCACCATCTTCAGGTGGGCGTTTTCGGCTTCGTGCTTGTGCAAGTAAAGCATGGTCGGAGCTGCCGTCTCTTGATAAATCTTGGTGTGTGTGTGTGAAGTGCTGGCTTTGTTGCTGTAAGTGGGTTGATTGGCTGTGTAATTGCATCCTGATTGGTAGATGGAATTGATGTTTGTAAATTGGTCGGCTGTTTCGTATCGCTGTGTGGCTGAGGTGCTGGCTGTGTATCCGTTGTTCTTTTGTGTTATAATGACTTGGGTGGGGGTTGTTTGTTGACTAGGGCTGGTTTCTAGATGTCTGGTAGGTGGGAGGTATCGTCATGTTTATTATTATTGTTTTTCTATTTCGATGGCTTCCATAATTATTCTCTTGTTGAAGTGTTCAGTTTTGGAGATTAATTTGGTTCCTTCCAAATCAGTTTTATGTCCTTTTGCTACACATACATACATACATACATACATACATACTGCATTTGTGCTGATAAATAAATAAAGGGATACTAATATAGATCTATTTCAAGCTATTTAGCTCTCATCAGCTAGCCATATCCTTACTGGGAATCAAACCTGGACTGTATTACATATCAGGCAGTTGTATTAGCCACTAAGCCACAGGCTCTCCTCCTTTATCAGCTAAGCCAGGGAAATAGGTATGTATTGTTGTGAAACAATGTGTGTGTCTGTGTGTGTATGTATGTCTCACTTGCCGTCTTCAGGCTGGTGTTTTCGGCTTTGTGTTTGTGTGAGTAAAACGTGGTCGGAGCTGCCGTTTTTCTATAAATCTTGGTGGGGATGTGTGGAGTGCTGGCTTTGTTTCAGTAAGTGGAATTTTGAAACTAACGCCTTAGTTAAATCTGAACACAAACCCAAACTCTGGCTTAGATATGTAGATGACACTTTGATAATTTGGCCACATGGGAAAGAAAAACTGGACAACTTCCTCACACATCTCAACAGCCTACACCCCAAAATACAATTCACTATGGAAATAGAAGCAAACAACCAACTTCCCATTCTGGATGTCCTAATCTACAAAAAACACTAGGACATATTATCTAGAGGAAAAAAACACCAACCGCTATCTAAACACACAATCCCATCACCACCCTGCACGGGTCAACTCTATAGCCAAGACCCTCATCTCCAGAACCAAATGGCTAGCTGAAAAAGGCCACCTGAATACTGAATTACACATTCTCACAAATGTATTAATCTCCAATGGATTCCAAAGAAAAACAATTACCAACCTAATTCAAAAGGAGACACCCCGCAAGAACCGAGGCACAGAACAGGACAATGGCATCCCTTACATCAAAGGCACCACAGATAAAATCAGCAAAATTCTCCACAAACACAATATCAAGACAGCCTTCAACACTGACCAAAAAATAGCTAACATCTTAAGAAACCCCAAAGACAAAATCCAGCTAGAAAACCAACAAGTCTATGAAATACCATGCAAAATCTGCCCTGCAACATACATAGGACAAATGAACAGGAGAATAATTGCATGAATCGCAAAATACAAGAACACAGTAAGGAAAAAAAAAGAAAAAACTTCCTCCCTTTTCCAACATCTTAAAGCTTCAGGACATGAAATTGATTTTGAAGGAACCAAATTAATCTCCAAAACTGAACACTTCAATAAGAGAATAATTATGGAAGCTATCAAAATAGAGAAACACCCCCACAACATGAATAAACGTGACAATACCTTCTGCCTACCAGACATCTGGAAACCAGCCCTAGTCAAAAAATGAGCCCCACCCACCACCCAGGCCTTTACAACACAAAACAACAACAGACACACAGGCAGCACCAATCAGCACCAATCTACCAATCATGATACAACTATACAGCCAATCAATCCACTTACTGAAACAAAGCCTGCATTCCACACACACCCACCAAGATTTATAGAAAGACGGCAACTCTGACCATGCTTTGCTCACACAAACATGAAGCTGAAAACACCATCCTGAAGATGGCGAGTGAGACCTCGCCGAAACGTTGCCAAGACAATCTCAATCTTACATGGGAAAAGACCAGCATACATATATACATACATACATACATACATACATACATACATACAGACAGACAGACAGACACACACACACACACACACACACACACACACACACACACACACACACACACACACACACACATATATATATATATATATATATATATATATATATATATATATATATATATATATATATATATATACACACATATACATACACATACATACTGTATACACATGCATACATATACATACATACATGATTAAAAGTACAATATCAACAGCAGATTCTTCCAACGTGGTAGAGAGGAGAGATTGGGTTTAGTTCAAAGCTTAATACAGCTAAACCACACCCAGACTTCTTACTTAAGGTTCTGTTTCCAAATAAACCTCATTGGCTGACCTATCACCATGTCTCTGCCAGTTCATGAATATTCTGACAACATCTTCAACAGAGTTTAATGGATGTCAGTGTCACTGTTCTTCTCTTTATAAGGGCTTCAGGGTAGGCGGGTGTGTCAAATGTTGTGATGGATCATCAGTAGGTCATCAGTAAGTCTTGTGATGGGTTTTGTGGTAAGTAGATTACATCAGGTCAGGGTCATTGGAAGGTGAACTTCTGGTGGACCTTCTGTATTAGTCCATGGCATGTAATGGCATGCAGGAATGACCTTGGGAAATAAGGCAAGGAGACAGAATCAAAGAAGGATCAGATAAAAGGCACCTTAGCCCACAAAAAATGTGGTTGGGGTGAGAGGCTCAGAAGAGATTCCCCTTTTGTTCTTTGGACTATAAAGGACAGAAATACCTTCAGATTTGTAAGATTCTGTTAATATCTTAAAATGAAGTAGAATTAGCTTATCTGGTCTTGTTTCCTTCCTGCTAAGTCTGATAGATGCCTTACAATGTTCTGGCTGCTTCATATCCTGACCCTCATACTGTACATTCTGAGGGTCCAGTTCTGAAGAAGTACATTACATTACAAGCTCTTCCACCATGACTGGGCCTTCTTGTTTGCTAGAATTCCAACTCCGTGTTTTATTCAAAACATTATTATAGAATTATTAGCTTTCTACAACTCAGATGTAAGGTTTGGATTTATGATTAGCCAAGCAGTTGCAACTACGAATATCCCTGTGACTAATGCCACAGACTGTTTACGTTTTTTGCAAGCACTGAGTTAAGCTATGAAATCAGCCAGCCACATGTTCACTTGTGCGACTGCAGTCAAAGTTTGCATCTTTATTTATGTATGTACATAGATGAATGGAGAATAGATGCTTTAGCAAGCATTTTAGCAAAGGAAAAGAACCCCTCTGTATAAAACTGCGCACATCTTCAGAAGAAGAGATGAAGGACCAAATGTAATTAAATTTCCCCCAAAATTGACTGTAGGGTATTTCAAGATGCATTTTTTAATTCTGCAGGGAATGGATTAGCCAAAAAAGGGCACCAAACAACTGTTGATGGACAGAATAAAGGTGAAGAAGTAACAATATTTCAATAATGCTCCAGACTGTTTATATATTTGCAAAACATACATTTGCAAGTCTGAACATATTCAAACCATAAGATGGGTGGTATCTAAATTTAATAAACAAGCAAACAAATAAATAACTAAATAAATGCTTTGCAAAAGTCAAAGGTAGACTCATAGCCAGCCAAATTAAATACATGACATTTTATTTATTTATGACAATATTTTCATTTAAGCAAAGTCTTGAATGCTAACAGAAGTAGTCCTCCAATATGAAATATCATGAGAGTACACATATGAAGACTGGATTGCCAAATCTGTTGAATTATGGGTGCCAGATTGCAAGAAAAGCTAATTATAAAGAACTGAAACGAGACTTTGCAATTGCTACATAAAAGTCAGCATTTCCTAGTGAATAGTCATGTCTGTAGGACATCCTATTAAAGCATGAGTGTCCAAACCACAAGTTATGTTTGGTTTGCTTAGACCACATTGAGTTGCATTGGACTGTGCATCAAATATTTAAATATATATAATAATGTATATAAATCACGAAATAAAGTTAAAAGTTTGTGATGCTGTGGTGCCTCTTTACTAGATGTCCAGGATTGCATGTGGCTAAGGGGCTGTGGATTGGCCACACCTGCATTAAAAGATGAAAACAAGATTTAGTATTATCTCTATCCTGAAGATATTAATTCACACGAGAAAGAGACAGAAAGACAGAGTGAGAGAGAGAGAGAGGGAGGGAGGGAGAGGAAGGGAGGGAGGGAGGGAGGGAGAGAGAGAGAGAGAGAGAGAGAGAGAGAGAGAGAGAGAGAGAGAGAGATTTACATGAACTAAGAACTGTATTTGGGGAAAGATTGAATAAGCCCATCAGTTTCAGTATTGAACTGAAATGCAAAATAAATTTCAACTGATATAGACATAAATTTGCAGTTGCTTTTTAAATCTACCTAGCAAGATTTCAATGACCAACTATCTTTCTCCTCCCAGGATTACACCTATCTTGTCCAAATTTGTGTTTTTTTAAGCTAACAACAAAAACTTTGTTTTTCCATATACAGAACATAGATTTATTGCTCTACATTTAGACTGAGACATTGTACTCTAAACTCCACACCTTCTTGTTTTTCTACTCCCTCCCCCATACACATTTGTATCAGACTTTTACTCTAAACTGTTATTACAATAGGATCCAAGCAACTCATTGTATATCATTATTCTGGCGGTCGAGTATATGAAGGGGCATGAGATAAGCTGTCCAAGTTCTCAAAACCAAAGACATGATATCAGGATTGGTGTCTGCTTCATTCAGACAATCAGTCCAGCCTCTTGCAGACAGAAAAGGATTTTATTTGATTCTCTGTCAAACCCACTTTTCTTTGTAACTCTTTGGGTGATACCAATGGTGCCCAGCTGCACTAATTGGGAAAAAAAAGATATTTCTTTGGAGACTCAAGTATTGGCTGTAAAATTCAGGAGACAAATTCATTTACTGGAAAGCTTGCAGTGCCTCACAGCAAATGATCAGATGTAAAACTATCAATCTGTCTCTGCCCCTGTGTGCTAGTAAGTATTTAATCCCTCCTTTGAAAGCCCAATAAATTTCTGGCATCAAAGCAGGCAAGTAACGGGACAAATGATTGTGATTATTGAGTCGCTGCTTTAAATCAAGGGCACATAGGGTTGGATAGGATTTGCTAAGCGGACCTACTATTTTGATTATTCTTTTGGTGCTCCATTATTTGCTATAGACATGTTGAACTGTCCTCCAGAGAATTACCTCAGCGCATTAGACTTTGCTGTTTATCACCAGCATCAGCTAGGTTAGCATAATGTTTTCAGTAGGTATTTATAAAAGGTTTTTGAAGAGGCAAAAGGAGAAGTGAATTGGAAATTGAGGGTAGGACCTGAAACATTGTGCCATCAACTTTCTTTTATCGGGAAGGTCGATACAGTGAGCCACCATTACAGAAGAAAATCCCAAGACAGTTGTTTTCTTGATAATTTGATTCTATGCAGTCATTTCTTACTTAAAAAGAAGAGATTTTTTTTTTAAAAAAAACCCTGAATAAAATCTAAGATACGAAAAAGCTGAGACATCAACATCCCAGGGGGTGTTATAGACCTTATGTATGGTCAAAATAGAAATTTTGCAAGTCACTCTCTTGTTTGTATCACTGGTTTCTCCTGTAATCTGGTCTTTTGAAGATAATTCTATACCATTCCACCAAAAAAGGGAAAGAAAATATGGTGTATTTCATAGATCTTATGCTTCTTCTCACTAATCAGTATGTTGCCATCATTTTTTTACTTAGAAAAACACCTAACCTTTATTATCTAGTCCTTTTCTTTATATGAATCAAGTCAATGTTACAAAAACAGAGCAATAAACTCTAGTATGGATAAATCTGAAAATATATCACTTCAAAAACTCCAAATTGGTGTCATAAATTATAAATTTATAAATTACAGATTCACTTTTGATGTTGAAGGTTAGAGGGAAGATCCCTGTACTACATAATTCATACGGGTTTATTCTTACACTCAGAATATGCATGGCCCTTATAGGAAGATAGAAGTCTAGAATCAGATTGATGTATCTGATGACTGTCAGAAATAAACTCATCATAAATTGAGCTTTTGGCCTGGCAACTCTTTCTGGGATGTATTCCATCAGGTAAAAGTGGATAAAAAGCATCCTGTTTCCAGATATGTATGCATGAGGATACTACACAATTAAAAAAAAATAGCTTGTGCCCTCCCTAAAAAAGGGAAGGAGGAAGCGGGGTGAAAAGGGTGAGAGTGAGGGAAAGAAGAAGGAGGAGGAGGAAGAGGAGTTTAATGTAATGTTCATGCTATTAAATGAGCAAAATAAAAAGCTGGATATTTTGATAGACATATCTATCCACCAGAAGTGGGTTGCTGCCAGTTTGGCCTGGATTGGGTGAATTGGTAGTAGCAGAGGCAGGAAACTCCGCCCACCTACCCAGATGCCTGTGCTCATGCTCAGAAGCATTGTGTGTGCACACAAGCACACCCAGGAGTGCACCCGAACCAGTAGTAAAAAAATAGGCAATGGATAGCACCTTGTTCCATAAAGTTCTATGAGCAAAAAAGGCAATGACTTGGTCTGAACAGACAATCATATTTTTAAAAATATCCTCCACCATTTGGGTAATTGTGGGAGATTTTGATGAACTATGAATATGCCTCTCTCAGTTGTGTTCTATAAAAGTTTATTCATGCCTGCAAGGATATAGGAGTTAGTATTCATTGCTTGGGCTTTTATTTATTTATTAAATCATATTTGCACAAGCACCTGTATTCCTATATCAATGAGATATGTTGAAACATAGCTATGTAGCTTTCCCCCCACCCCAAAAAAAAATAGCTGGCTTTGCTTGAGAAAGTAGATCTATATTTATGCTCAATTCCTGATGTGCCTAGTGCTTGTGATAACTTCTCCAACATGATGCCTTCCATGCATGCAGTGACTGCAACTCTCTGAAAGTAACAGTCAAATATATCTAGGAGATGCCAGCTTGAAGGAAGCTATTATGTAGAGTTATTTTCCCTTTCATCATCCCACAAATATGTCTAACGTGACCTTGCGGAAATTGCCCATTTAGAAACAATGCTCCTCTGACCCTGCCTGACATTCAGGGAAAGAAAAACCAATCTCTGGCATATAATGGATGAGAAATTTTTTCCCCATCATAGAGTAAATTAATAAAGTGAACTGTGGTTTCAAAAATTCAGAGTAAGCGTATAATTATCCCGGTGGGGTAACTTCTTCAGCATCCTTTTTAGTTGCCACTTTGTTTATTTTTAAATTAAAATTAGGTCTTACGTAGTTGATTTGTAGGGACGTGGTGGCTCAGTAGGGATGCAGTGGCTCAGTGTCTAAGATGTTGAGCTTGTCGATCAGAAAAGTCAGCAGTTCAGTGGTTTGAATCCCTAGCACCGCATGATGGAGTGAGCTCCCGTTACTTGTCCCAGCTTCTGCTAACCTAGCAGTTCGAAAGCACTTAAAAATGCAAGTAGAAACATAGGGACCACTTTGGTGGGAAGGTAACAGCATTTTGTGCGCCTTCGGCATTTAGTTATGCTAGTCACATGACCATGGAGATGTCTTTGGACAACGCTGGCTCTTCAACTTTGAAACTGAGATGACCACCGCCCCTTAGAGCCAGAAACGACTAGCACATATGTGTGAGGAAAACCTTTACCTTTACCTTAGTTGATTTCAAACCTTATCAAAACTTTGGAAGATCAGACAACATTTACAATTGCCAAAGAGGTAGTGCATGCATTTCCCAGGGAGACATGGCAGAAAAATGAATTGCCCATGAAACTGTCTTAGAAGAATTCCTTTCTTTTAGACTAATCACAGGGAAGCAACTGGGTTGTTTTGTAAACAAAGGGATTATGGGATGTAGAATCTTTCCCTGCCTCCTCTTTTAGTTCCGCATATCTAACTGCATTTTTTTCCATTTAACACACCTGTCATCTTCCTGCTTCCTTTGCTGCCATGTCAAATTAAATTGCAAGCTCTTTGTACTTTGTGAAGGACTATGTGCCTTGCTATCATAGCAATAATAATGTGTAACCTTGAATTCAGAACAATAACCATAGGAGTGGATGTGACAATAAATCTTTCCTGTCTCTTCCTCAGTGTTGTTTTCTGATCAAGAATTGAGTCACTTTTTCAGGAGAACCATGAGAGTTTGTTGCAGAAAAAATCAAATCCAGAAAGCACACACAGATAACTGATTCAGATGGATTCATTAACTTCTTTATATACCTAATAACAGATGAATAAATTGTACAATACCAATAGTAGATTATTTCAATGTGGTAGAAGTTAGAAGCAGGACACAAGCAGGAGTACAGCAGAGAGGAGTTATCGATTCCGAGTTCAGAGCAGATAGAGTAGTTTCCAGCACAGAGCTTAATACAGGCAAGACTAGTTTCAGTTTCAATTCTCAGCACAGACTCAGATTTGTTTAAGCTCCCTTTGGCTGACTTAGTTGCCATGCCTATTCATTGGCTGACCTTGTTACCATGTCTCTCCCAGTCATGAATATTCTAATAAGAACACCCCATGGGAGTGTTTTTTTTTCCTGGTGAGACCAATCTAGGGCAACTTGGTCTACCCAAATATGGGATGAAGCATACTGCTTCTGCTTTCGCCTTTCAGCCCCAGTCCAGGAGCCTTTTGCAGCCAGTTGCTTCTGCGACAAACCATCTTGTGTTAAATTTAAATTTACCAACAAAGAAATAAAGGGAGATTTCAAATAGCTACACTACTCTCTTTTTATTTCTTTGTTGGTAAATTTAAATTTAACATTCCATGCATGTGTGCACATGTGTCCAGCAGTTCATAATGACATCACACATGTCCTGATATAACTAGGAAAATGAATATGCCATTCACTCCAGTTACATCAGGCAGTCATGCCACAAATGACCATCATCATTTATGCCAGGAGTGAGGAACTGTGGCATTTTATGACCTATGGACTGTCAGGCCTGCATTTATATTCCTTTTGGAATTTTGGCCTGGCACACTTTCTTATTTCATTATGCTGTTTCTTTAAGTATAGTCAACGGGAGGGTAGAATAGAAGGAGTAGGATTGTGGAATGTATTGTTTTTCATTATTTACTAGAAGCCAAGGTCATCCTTTGTCTCTGCACTTTCACATCTGACCGGAAGCAGTTGGGTGGAGATGTCAGCGTGGAAGAAGAAGATTGGACCATGTGATGGACTGTGGGTGTGGGGACAAGATCATGAACTTTTAACTGGGTGGGATTCTGATGTAACTTCCAGAGTTGGAATCCCACAGCACGATGCCAACATGCCTGTCTTATTAAATTGGAACTTTAAGCATAGTTTTGCCTTCGACTCTGATTTAATTCTGCATGGTATTTGGAACGCTGACACGGACTTCAACTGGCTCAGGAATTTTGAGAGTTGAAGTCCACCAATCGTAAAGGGGATGTAGTTCCCCACCTCTGATTTATGCAATGACATCACGTAACACATGCCATTTGCCTCTCCTCCCTCCCAACTAAACCCATATTATTGGGCATCCTTGTGCTATTGGTTTATAATGGATCTATTTTAACTTTGAGTAAGTATGCTAAAGCGTTAGCAAAAAAAACCCACCTATTATCAACCTCCTGTATTATCTTTCTCTTGCTGGTCCTGGCTAGCCCATGGCATCTTAAGTTCCCACTGTCCCATTCTCATCAGTCAGTCTGCTAACTCTACATTAAAACCAACTCCTGTAGAGCACAACTCAGCAGGTGTTGAAATGTAGCATGCCCTTCAAGTGGTTTTGCTACACACATTTCTAAGATTGTAAAATGTACAAATATGACAGAGTAAAAATGGCCACTGAGGATAATGTTAACAGTAACCAAATATCTTTACATTTTCTTGACTTATTAATATACAGACCATCAGCTGACAGTCCTAACATCTGCACAATAAGTTCTGGGTATGAAAAATGAATCTGAGCACATTAATCATAGAGTTGATTTTAACAGAACACTGTTGATTGATTGCCAAATTGAATAGTGAGCGTGTTTTTATTGTCAGCTGATGCTGTCAGAAAGGAATTACCATATTTCTTTTTGTATTTTCTTATAATCGATTTTTCACACACTCGTGATTTAACTGTTGATTTCCCAATGTGAAGACTGTAGTTGTGGATCAAGAACTGTGTGGAGTATGCTTGTAGACCAGTGTGATTAGCACAAGATGTGATGAAATTTTTAAGGAAGATTCTGCTGCTTATATTATTCACAGCAATCTAAACTTTTTTTAATTAAATGTAGAACAACTATAAAGATTCAGTACATATGGTCAAACATTTTTTTTTTAAAAAAAATCACAATTATACTTTAAAAAATGTATGGATTCATTTCCAAATAGGCTGCTTATTTGTAAGCCTTAATGTTCTTAATGAGACTAAATTCAAAATATTCAGAAGCTTGGCTATTTATATAAAAATCATACAGTCTTACAAAGAACAAATCAGTTGCTTTTAACAAGTTCATAAATATTTCATCCCTCTTGAATTAAATTGATATAGAATTTACCATGTTAGAGTGGGAAAATGGCATTTAAAATTATTTGCAGTTTTATACTTACAGATGCCATGGAAGAGAGGGAGCCAGAAATAGTTGGATTAGATAATCTAGAATTTTGCTTCCAATTCTGTTTTTTTAAATGTTCATACAAGAGGTGATGTAAGAGATGACCAGTCTGAGCCCGAGAGAGGAGTCAAATGCATCATAAGTCATGAATCCCTGCATGCCTGCAAGAGATTTAAGTCCAGCCCACATTAAATGCCTTCTTATTCCTACTCATTTCCCTTGACCACTAGTAGCTCAGATTTTTGTAGAGAGCTTGAGCTTGCAATAAATCTTTATACTCATTGGAACTGCCTGAGTCTCCTGATTTTTCCCAGGCTTGTCAAGTGGTCATTTAGCATTCAGAACTGTTAGAATCCTAGTAAGACAAATGTCAAAGCAACTGGGAAAGACACTTTACCAAATTACCATATTTTTCAGCATATAAGACACACCTTTTTCCCTCAAAAAACAGGCTGAAAATCTGGGTGCATCTTATATACTGAATATAGCATTTTTTGCCTCCTGAAACCCCACTACATTCACCGAAATGGTCATGATAGCCTTTAGGAGGCTCTCAGAGTGCTCCTGGGGGTTGGGGAGGGCAGAAATGAGTGAAAAAATAGGCTGTTTTTTGCTCGATTTTGTCCTCCCCCACCCCCAAGAGCACTCTATAAGCCTCCTAAAGGCTATTCATGCCATTTTATGAAAAAAAAATAGGCCAATTTCTGCGAAAAATGGAACGTTTTTGGAAGGTCTGCAGAGTGCAAAAACTTTTTTAAAAATTTGCCTCTTCAAAATCTTGGAGCGTCTTATACTCCGGTGCGTCTTATATTCCGAAAAATATGGTAGCAACTTTGGTGCAATAGCACTGTATTAGCTGCAATTTCATTTCAAATGCAAGCAGGAACTTTCCATCCATTCATGGGTGATGGAACAGAAGAATATCAGAAACCAAGCCCCAGATACTATAGGTGGCTGGTATAATCCTCAATTATGTCATAAGGAACAATTACTCATGTCATTTACATAGTGATATCATGATGCTAACAATGACTATTTGTATCCCCAGAGATACCCAGGAGTGGCCTCTTTTTACTTTGTATAGGTTATGTCCAGAGGGCATAAAACCATGCTGAAAACAGTTTTCTTTTGTGAAAATTGTCTTTGTCTATGCAAAAAATTAATGGAAGAAGAAAAACCTAATGAATATATACAGAAGAGGATAGAATCAGGTTATTTTGCTTCACTATTAGAAGGGTGGGAAGTTATTACAAAGTTGACAGATGTTAATTCCATTTACGATATAATTGCTATATCTTTGGATTAAAGATTTCCAGTATTTTTTTTTCCTCCACTGGGAAAACAGATATTTAATCACATATAAACTTTCAATGATAGTATCCATTAAAAAACTAATTTCTAAGTGATGCTGCTTCATCATTTTATACTTAATGATCCTGAATTTCTGCAAAAGGGGCTAACTTAACCAGCTGTGTACAGCAGGAAAGTTGCATATAATGAATAGTCTTTCAAGTGACCTTCTAAGCAACAAAGTATTTATAAAATTTGGAACACCATGAATAGGTTTAAATTCTGCTTAACAAAGTCCATGTTTTAATTTCTTAATCTGATGATCACCAATCAAGGCTACTATTTTTTTCCTCCTATCTTTGTACTCTGCTTATCCTAGAGAGTTCCCACTTCATTTATTTATATTATTTTATTTGGTTTGTCAAGCATGTATGAGAAAACAAGTATAAGTATGAATAGAACATATAAACATATAAGTATAAGCAGGTATAAGTATATACATAAGAATTACAATTGGCCTTCCAGAAATAGGTAAAATCTGATTGTATTATAACTGGTGGTGCTATATCAATTGATAGCCTTAATTTTTATCCCTTTACAGAATCATGTTGCATCCAAGGAGAATATATTTTGCTTAATTCTCCAGGTTATCTTTTGTGACTTCCATTCCTTCCTTGTTCTATCACAAAGCAGGGATGCCCACAATGCTGTGTTGGTGGTAGGTAATACAACCTTCCCATTTTTCTTTCAGTGAAAAGTTTGGAAAGAAAAGGAAGCTGTGAAAAATGAGGCTGAAGTGTTCTTGGAAACCAGCAAGACTTTTAAAGGAACCATTCACTGGCTGCCTTGAAAGGGAAGCAAGCAAAAGTGGATAAAAGCATATAAATGCACTCAGAGCAAGTAATGCCACAAAATGACAAAAGTGAAAGTCTTTAAAATCACTTTGAAATGTATTTTTCCCATTTATGTTAAACCAACTGGTGGGATAAAGAAGGGACATCTCCTGGTTGGATATCTACTAAGTATCCTATGGCACAATATTTATTGAAAAAGATATGTGCAGAGAGAAATTTGAGCTATCAAATAGTTCAGATGGCTACATTGAACACCCTTTGGACGTGTATAAATTAAAGGAAAAGCAGTCTTACAACTTAAGTAGATCCACTTAAGGTATCAAACTTGATTATAAATCAAGGTTAGATTCAGAAAACACATTGCCAGATCAAGTGATTTTTTCTTTCTTTCTGGGCAGTTCCATTTTTTGCTCAAATGGAAATAATTTATTTTCAACTAGATGTTGTTGGACTGCATTGCTACCATGCCAATTAGCATTTTGAAAGTTGTTAAGCATGTGCCTAAATCCGCCATCCTGGGCCCAACATTTGGGAAGCCAGGCTCTGCCTGTCACAAGCCAGGACAAAGGGTGAGAGAGAAGGGAGCAATATCTCCTTCAAAAACCTTGGTCCAGCTTGCCCAACTGGTAGCACCTTGTAATGGCCCCATTCCAAGGTTACAGAAGAAGACGGTCAATGGTTTTGAAGGCGGAAGAGGGTTCTACACCCCAATGGCAGATCAAGCAGCAGAACCATTTTCTAGGAGAAGGGACACTCTGATTACAAATCTCCACTGCCTTGTGGCTGTATCCACTTCTGGAAAAGGCTTCAGGAGACAATCTTGAGGCAAAATTCGGAGCCGGAGTCCCGGAAGCTGTTCGTGACTGTGTACAACCACGTTCTGGTAACTCCTGCAACACAGCTGGAACCAATCGTATCGGCTCTGACATTCCATTGGACTCTTTCAGTAACATGGAGAGGAGGGCTCTGCTGCTTGGGTAACAGTCTGTCCTCCAGATTAATGTACCCAGGCCTCGTGCTAGAGAGGACACTACAACTTTGACCTCTTTCTAGAGCACGATACCACAGTCTCTATTTTTCCTTGTATTTTTTTTTTCATTTTCACAACATATAGTCACATGTATACTATTACATAGACAACATCATTTTGTATTATTAAATGTTTACATCAATTCATCTTACCATCAACTCCCAAAACACATATATTTAGCTCTTCTACTCTCCATACACCATATTTATCCTTATCCATCACTTTCTTCTCCCTCTCTCTCCTCCCCCTCCCTACCTCCTTTCTTCCCTCTGTCATTCTTCCCTATGCTACCTCCCCTTCCTCTCTCCTTCTCCTCTCCCCCCTTTCCACTCCTCATTTCTCTCCTCCTCTTCCACCCTCCTTGCCCTCTCTCCTATTCCTTTCTTCTTCCCGTGTCTTGGATTAAATTATCCTTAAATTGTCAATAAATGACACACCACGCTATTCAATGTTTGTTACAATTCCCTTAATCTATTGTGTAAAAAACAAGCAGTAAACATCTCACTTTATTCTTAAAATTTCTACATATATCCATGTCTCATATATTTTAACCAATGTTTAGTTATTCTTCTGTTGTCATTTTCAGTCAATTTGCATCTCAGTTTAATTATCATGTGTAAAAGTGAAACAGAAACCTCTGCTTTACAACATCCCCATATCAGTTTCATATTTAACCATATTCAGTATATTTTGGGCTTTTTAGTTATCTTTCCATTATTATATTCAACCAGTTAGCAACTCCATTTTATTTTCATATTTAGGAATAAAACCCTTATCTTACTTTATATTTTCCCATATCTAGATATCTGATTTTTTCCTAGTAAGTCTTTTGTCCATTTCTCTGTTCCTGTCTTCTCCCTTTTCTTTGTTTTAACACTCCACTCCCAACAATTTTCCCTAAATCACCCTTGCTCAAGTATTTTATATTTCTCTTTGTTGGGGCATTTTCTTTATGCCACTAACAACCTTCAAAACCACTTTTATCTGCTCTCCCCCTTTTTTTCTTGGCACATCTCCTCTTTTTACAATTTTCCCTATACCAATGCCAAGACTGATGCCGAGGTGGCGCAGTGGTTAAATGTAGCACTGCAGGCTGACTGCAGTTCAGCAGTTCGGCTGTTCAAATCTCACCGGCTCAGGGTTGACTCAGCCTTCCATCCTTCCGAGGTGGGTAAAATGAGGACCCGGATTGTTGTTGGGGGCAATATGCTGACTCTGTAAACCGCTTAGAGAGGGCTGAAAGCCCTATGAAGCGGTATATAAGTCTAACTGCTATTGCTAACTGCTATTGCTATTTTGTCTGCTTTTTATTTCACTCCATTTCTCCCCCTTCATTGTCTTGCCCCCCCTTCTTCTTCTTTGAATTCTTCTTTAGATCTCTGCTTCCCTGGGTTCAGAATTCTATTTAGGCTTAATTTTACTTATTTATGCATATTTTTTATAATTTCACATAGTTCTTCTAATTCCCAGTTTTCCGTGATGTCCAGTTTCAAAGTTATAGTTAGTTATACAATCCTTGTTTCAGAGTTCTAATCCACCTTAGATTTATCTACTTGAATTGCTGTGGAAAAAAGCAATGGGGGCCATCTTAGTCTTTTGTTCTCCCTTGATATCCAGTTCCAAGATTGCAGTTAGTTGTACAAATCTTATTTCAAAATTCTGGTCCACCTTAAGTTTAATTAATCCATCTACTTTGAAACCGGAAGAGAACTAACACCATCTTAATTCTCTGCAGCAAGAAAAAAAGAAGAGAGAGGAGAAGAGAAAAAAAACCTTCGTAATTCCCAGATCCGATATTTATTCTTTGCGTCAATCACTGCTCAAAATAAATGACTTATAATAAGTTTGTAATCAGCCAAAAGTTTTTCTCTGCCTCTGTTTTTCCAAATTCTAATTTATGGCAGTTGGTTAATTAAAACTTCCCGCACAGTCAAGGTTAAGTTATCTGTTATCAGTAAGAGGACATGCTTTTTTTTCCTTGGTTATATTAGCTGGAAAGAATTCAAACAAAGTAAAAGTATTGGCTTATCTTTACGATCCAAAGCCAAATTTAGAGTTTATAATTGGGTGGGTTTGTCACTTCTCTGCTTTCTATTCTTCTGTTCAAAAGTGTTTCAAACAAAGAACTTCTGGGGGAGGGGTGTTACAACCCTCCACCTTCCTTTCTTCCTTTCTTTGGGGAAAAAAAGCACATCAGTGCTTTTGTGACCATCAGTATTATTTATGTTCTCAATATTTCTTTGTCTTTTCCAGATTTAATTTATAGTTGTGGGTTAGATAAATTATCTTACCAGGCCTTTCATCTTTCCTCGTCTCCACCTGCTCCATTTGCTCGACAAGAAGCCAGCATCTTGTCAGCCATGTTAATGACTGCTGTCCCAACTCCGATTCATAGGCAAATCTCTAACCCACGATGGATCAGTTGCTTACCTCAGGGTCTGATGAGACACTGCCCTTCTTCGCCCTCACTTCCAGTGGGGGTTCAGATTCAAAAGAATCTCAGAATTGGATTGTCAGACAGGGTTCATGTGAGACTCTTAAGAGCCCACACCTCCCATGTCTGTCCAGCTGGAGAACTTCCTGTCCAATACCATAATCTTTTGAGACTGAAAGATGCCAATGGAGCAGGTGCCTTACCAGATCTTGAGGTAGAACTGATCCAATTCAACTGAATATTTCACTTTGAGGGAAGTAAGCTTCTGCACATGAACACTGTGCTTACAAAGAAGACCACAGAACAGTTAGAAATGCAGCTAATTTACTGTAAATCAGTGCAACCATGCAGTCTGATAGGGAAAAGTGCTGCCTTGATTTGTAGTGAAGATTGGTTTTGATGGAGTGAATCATCTTCAAAAGGAATCCCGCCCGCAAAGAAGATTTGTGAAGACATAACAGGCTTCAAGAGAAGACACTGATGCTCTTTTTCAGGCAATAATGCATCCTTGGCCTGCTTTGATTTTTACAGCTTCTTGAGATTACCCAACAGCTGAATTCAGGAGCAAAGAACTTAAAAACTCAATTTTTGGCCAACTACAAGGAAGGAATTTTATATCTTTCCACCTTGATTGTGGAATGCCACATCTGGGACTTTCTTAATACATACCAACCACATCAAGATTGAGTTTGTTGGTTGTGCTTACTTGCTCCCAGCTGAATTGAATTTCAATTATTTTGCCCAGAAAAGGAGTTGGGGTAGAGTTATGAATACTCTTTAAGACAAACTCATGGCCCATGGGCCAGATGCATCATGTGCTGGCCATGCCCATGCCATGTTTAGCAAATGGGAAAAAAGTTGTGATACATCATGTGACAATGCAAGTTTGACACTCCTGCCTTAAGGTCTTGTCTTTGCAGGAAAGGAGACAACATGGACCAAAGAATAGGATTTATCTATAGTAGCAGCCATGTAGCAGCCTTCTTATATTTCTGAAAAATTCACCTAGAGGCCCCTCCTCAGCATTCAAGAAGATGCTGAACACTTTTCTTTTCAGACAGTCCTTTTGTGCCTAAATGGAAAACTATCAGATAATTTGAAAGGTGGGTTTTAATTCTATCTACTAAGGCAATGAGATGTTTGTTTAATTGTATTATATTGTTGCATATGCTTGAAATTTTGGGAATGGGCAAATGGAGGCATTTTCATTATAAAAAAAATCAAACTAACAAATTAATAAATAGTATATGCTTTAAATAATATATGTCCCCTCTAATACCTTTTGGATGGGGTGGAGGGGTGAACAAAGATTGTCATAAGTATATGTCAAGAATGTATAGCGATACTCTTTGCGAATATTTGTAGCTCAGTGTTGTGGGGTCCTTGATGCTCTCTGACCTTGGTTGTTATCTTGCAGGCATTTCAATACCCAATTGGTAATGCAAGACAATAACCAAACCCAAAGAGCACCAAAGTCCCCAGAAGGATCATGCAAGATGTGAAGGTCATGGTCTCAGCTGCCTAGCTAAAGTAAGATGGCATCTATAGTGGACTGCAGTGATACAGGAAGATGCTGGAGACAGATGATTAATTTAGGGACAATGGCAAAGACATCAATTCATAATCTGTGGGAGAAGGCAATGATAAAGTACTCTGTCTTTTACTAAGAAGAATGAACATGGAGAAACTCAGCATAGTGAAGAATGAAATGTAAGAACTATACATTAACAACATAGACATTGGAGGATTGGTACTCTTTTATGACAGTGGAACAGACTAGAAGTGTCATGCAAGCTTGGACACTGTCCTGATTAACAAGTCTGTCTCAGATGTTGAAAAATCAGGACAATCTGATGATAAGTGGCTATACTAGAACAAACCATTACATGAGCAAGACAAGAGAATGGGAATTGATGGAATGCTACTACAAGAGAAGCTAAGCATATATGTGCACAAACATTTTTTGAAGTGCAAGTTCACACACAATCTTATAGTACTGTATATCTATCTAGAAGTAGGTGCTATTGACTTCAGGGAAGTTGAATTTAGGGCTGCAAACATACTCTGTTTTACATATCCAGCCATCTGGGTATGCCATCTCTCCAAAGTATCACAGATGGCACATAACTTCTTTCTCTCCTTTTCTTTCTCCTTCTTTCCTTTCTGTTTCTCGGATCTCTTGGATCTAAAACCCAACCTCAGAGAATACTAAGGACTCCTCCTATTTCTTTCCCAAGCCTGTCTGTCTCTGTTTCTCTTTTGTTTTTGTTTTTTAAATAGTTATCATTTTCTTCATCTCATTCTTCCATTGTCACCATAGAAGATGCTAAGATCCTACACAGTAAAGTTCTATGTGTGTCCAACATCATGACTTCAGGAGGTATTTTGTTGTTGTTAGTTGTGAAGTCATGTCCAACCTATTGCGACCCCATGGACAACGTTCCTCCAGGCCTTCCTGTCCTCTACCATCCCCCGGAGTCCATTTAAACTCACATCTACTGCTTCGGTGACTCCATCTAGCCACCACATTCTCTATCATCCCCTTTTTCTTTTGCCCTCAATCTTTCCCAGCATTGGGCTTTTCTCCAGTGAGAGCTTCCTTCCCATTAGGTGACCAAGTATTTGAGTTTCATCTTCAGGATCTGGCCTTCTAAAGAGCAGTCAGGGTTGATCTCCTCTAGGACTGACCGGTTTGATCACCTTGCAGTTCAAGGGACTCGCAGGAGGTATACACTAAAAAATTAAGATGCCAGCCAAAATTAGTTGACAGTTTGCTTTCAGCTTCAATTTGAGGAGATGGTGATGATCTATAAAGCCCTATATATGGCATGGGACAGAGTTACTTGAGGTCTTATGGAGATTCTCAATCATCATCATTTTCCTGAACTCCAGAAGTTTCTTGGATGAGAAGTGAAATGTTTTCAAGAAAAAAAAACAATAAGAAAATCCAGTTGACTTTACTAGAGGAATCACCTCTTCCCAATTATATCTTCCCATCTCATCAGGTCAAACAAGAGGAGCATGATGCAGATCCCATCAGCCAAGGAGTGACCTGATAAGATTCAGGAAAAGAAACTTTTCTGCTGCGGCACTCACTTATGGAATCTCATTGCCCAGATCAGATTGACCTGTTGCGAGGCATTGAAACCAATAGGCATAGGGGCATAGGACTCTGATAGAGCTGGTAGAGTGTTTTCAGGAATATGATGGCCTCTATGTGCGTTCTACATAGTTTATGATAGTTTTAATAACTTTTTAATAATTATCCGTTCCTTTTTTGGATTGTTGCATCATTTTTTGCCCTTTTAGAAATATGTCTCTAGCTGTCTGTGGGTATGAGAAGGTATCTTATATAAATTTTAATAATAAATGCCTAGAAAAATTAACACATCTAATTTAGGTGTGTGTGCATTTGAATCTGGGTATTAGGTATTAAATAGTTATCTTCCTATGAATATCAGATGTAAAAATAGACCTGCCAGCCTCATTTGTATTCAGAGGTATATTTAACTTTTGCTTAAAAACTTCATTTAAGATAGATCCCCTTGGAAATTCATAATACCATTTTTGTAGCAGCACCCCCCCTCTCTCTCTCCCTCCCTCCCTCCCTCTCCCTCTCCCTCTCCCTCCCTCCCTCCCCTCTCTCTCATAAATAATATAAATAATTTCATGGTGGTTTCTTGTTGTTTACCACAAATAGTGAAAAGATTGCTTTTATAAAATTGGCAACTTGTAATCATTGCAATGCTGATATTTCCAAATTTGTTTCATTGGTGAAATAATATTTCAAAGAACCCCAAAAAGTAGAAGCTGTGCTATTTGGACAAATCCAATCATGTTTCAAATTAGATACAGCAGCAACTTTCAGGAAATTTGGTGGCATTTTGTTGATGTAGCAGAGGAGAAAGGCTGATGGCATGAGTTAATGCTATTAAATTATCCCAGGCCAAGTAAAGATATCATGGAGACACCTCCAGTTATGACAAAACATGGCTGCTGTTGTGGATTAGTTATTTATGAATATGTCCTGAGGCATGTCCTCCCCCCCCCAGATGATTAAATATAAAGAGATCTAGGTTTAAATATTTCCTAAATGTACAATATATACTCAGTTTCCAATTATGGATTAAAAAGAATTCAGCTACAGAGCATGTAAAACAAAAACAAAAAACAAACAAACTGCAAATCCATTGTGAGGACAGATGGATATGCAAAAATTACAGGACTATCATATCTGAGTTACAAAAATCCAGATGGCAAACTCAAAGCAGGAAAGAGATACAGAAACCCATAACTCTTTTTGTTGTGTAGTAGAATTCAGATTTTTACAATCCAGATAACAGGTAGTCCTTAACATATGACCACAATTGGGGTCAGAATTGCCATTCCTAAGTAAAGAAAGTGAGTTTTGCCCAGTTTTATGACTCTTTTCACCACAATTGTTAAGGAACTATTCACAGTGAGTCACATGGTCACTAAGGAATATATCTTCCACCACTGATTATGTGGTTGCTTCATCCCTGGGGTTTTTAAAGAAGAGACTGGGCAATTACTTGTCTGAAATGGTATAGGGTCTCCTGCTGGAGCAGGGGGCTGGACTAGAAGGTCTCCAAGGTCCCTTCCAGCTCTGTTCTGATTGCTTGATTTTTCTTGTTGAAAGCCAGAAGTGAAATGGCAATCACATGATCCCAGGATACTACAACCACTGTAAATACATGCCAGTTGCCAAATGCCTGAATTTTGCTCTGATAACCAAAGGATGCTATGATGGTTATAAGTGTGAGAATTGGTCATAAGTCACTTTTTCAGCACCCTTATAACTTTAAAGGTTGTTTAACAAATGCTTGTAAGCCAAGGAGTATCTGTACCAGAAGTGGGTTGCTCCTGGTTCAGCCCGGATCGGGTGAACTGGTAATAGTGGCAGTGGGAGGCTCCGCCCACCAACCCAGATGCTTATGCACATGCGCAGAAGTATCATGCATGCACGAACACCCATCCAAATCGGTAGTAAAAAATTTGGCAACCTACCACTGATCTGTACAATAGTGATAACAAAGTGAGTAAAAAGTGACTTCTCTCTTTAATTTTTCAAAAAGACACATGTTTTATTGGAAGATTTGATTTCTGCAAAATGGAGGAGATTTTTCTTCTGCTTCTGCTTCAAATAGAATAGAATAAAAGAGTTGGAAGGGACCTTGGAGATCTTCTAGTCCAACCTCCTGCTTAGGCAGGAAACCTTATACCATTTCAGACATATGGTTATCCAACATCATCTTAAAAACTTCCAGTTGGAGCATTCACAACTTCTAGAGGCAAATCGTTCCACTGATCAATTCTCTCCTTAGTTCTAGGTTGCTTCTCTTCTTGATTAGTTTCCATCCATTGCTTCTAGTCCTGCCCTCAGGAGCTTTGAAGAATAGCTTGATTTCCTCTTCTTTGTGACAGCCCCTGAGATATTGGAACAATGCTATCGTGTCACCCCTAGTCCTTCTTTTTATTAAATTAGACATACTCAATTCTAGCAACTGTTCTTTATAGGTTTTAGCCTCCAGTCCCCTGATCATCTTTATTGCTACTCTCTGCACTCTTTCGAGAGCAGGGCTGTTAAACTCCTGGCCTGTGGGCCGGATGTGTCACATGCTGGCCATGCCCATGCCCAGTTTAGAAAAGGGGGAAAATGTCCCGATACATCACATGATGCTGCCATGACTACGTGAGTTTGACACCCCTATTCTAGAATCTCAACATTTTATTTACATTGTGGTGACCAAAACTGGATGCAATACCCATGTGTGGCCTTACCAAAGCCTTATAAAGTGGAATTAATATTTCATGTGATCTTGATTCTATCCCAAATGGAAATCCCAACTGGAAATGGAAATCACAAGGAGACAAATTCAAAATTAAAATAAACAGCAAAAAACACCAAGATTAACAAGGAAAAATATTCCATCCTTCTTTTGTTGCAATACTCTTAGATGTTATCTCATTTTGGACTACTGCTAGTCTATGCACGAGTAAGCATGCATAGTATTGAGCTCCCTACTCTCATTCTGCACCTGTGCTCACTTAATTTGATCTTACAGGAAAAAAATAGTTGGAGTAGGATGGTATAAGCATGAACAACAACAAAAAGTGATTGGCAACAAAAGAGTTAAGAGTCCTTTTCTCCATTTTCTGAACAGTCTGAAATCAGTCACAGCCGCTCTACTTGATGTTTTTTTTAAAGCCATTCGAGATAAAGATTGCAGGGAGGTATGCATGAAATGTAATTTGCCATTATTATAAGGGAAGTGGCTAAGGATTAAAGTTGCTCATGTTTTGTTATATCTCCCAAATCTGGACCCTTTCAAACTGAATAATTTTGAATATATCTAGTTTGGACTGTTGCAAAGCTCACGGAAGACAGCTTATGTGCTAAACCCTAAATGTTGACTTAATGAAATTTGTAAACTCTCAACCTTTTCATCAGTTTTATAACAAAAGAGAAACAACAGGGCAATATGATCCCCTCTGATCTATGTTGAATTCATTATTTAAAATTTAAATAACAACACTGAAAGGTTTAAGAAAGTTTTTTAAAAAACATTTAATACTCTGAGATATATACTCTTAAATATATATTTTTTTCCTCTGTCCCACTCCTGCGTTACCTTCCCCCCCCCCACCATTCCTGGAGGAAGGAGTAGAATCATTTGCAATGCAGTGCCTGCTACTCCCAGCTGTCAAAGATAGTTCAGAAGGATATCATGATCAAAAGTATTCAATACTGGCAATATATCAGTTACCCTGCCCTGGTCCTATTAGACATCATCCACAAGCATGATCAATATTGTCTCATTGTTATATCCTGACCTAAATCTTAAAGAGTAGCCCAGATAACCTACTTGGTCATGGACATGTAGTCGCCCACCTTGTTCATAAAGTTCCTCAAGAAGGAGGAAAATTCAAAAACTATTCAGCATTAATGGGTCAGCAATGAGAGATGATAGTTGTAGATCATGTTTCCTACACCAACACCTGCAGATTGCTGTGGGTTCTCTTCTTATGGAAGCCACCTTGCCTCCTTCCCCTGGTAAGAATCTGGAAAGGGCAGTGTGGCAGCCATTTGATTAAATCTATTATGTAGATGCTACCTGGTGGACGGATTGTTGATGATAGGTTTTGAAAACTGGAAGCTTTTCTCCTGGGAGAAAGCTATAATTGGGGAAGGTGGTAATTTGGGTGATTAGTATGTTGATTGTGATTGGAGGCTATCTTTGCTAGACTGGTGAGAGTGGCTTGTCTGGGGGAAGATGCTAAGAATTGTAGAGGAGGGTGGGTTTCAGAATTACCCTGAGGCTCTGAGAGCTCAGGATAAAATGCCTTGCCCACTTTAGTTTCTTGGTTTAGTTTCTTTGTCCCTTTGTGTTGATTTTTTGGGATCATCCCGTCTCTTGGGAGCCAGAGAACAGAGAGTGGGGGATAAGGTTCAAGTGGGAACATGACAATGTTGAAAAGTATGGGAAGATATGACAGAGCACTGAAAGTGGGTCACTTGCAGGCAAAGCAAACCCAGGGTCTTGTATCAGTTCCACATACCAGCTCCCAGGATTGACCCCATTTCCTGGTCAGCAGGCCTTCAGAAGAAGTGGTTTGGCTGCTGCTTTTAAATGCCAGGTTAGTCCTAAATAAAGACTCCATCATCTGTGATTTAATTACAGATTAGACAGAAAACTGGCATGTGCTATCAAGTCCTGTATAGTCCATGGAGTTGGGGGTTTTCCCATTCAGAAATGCAGCCAGCTTGGTTCAGGATTTCTCCTACAGGGGTGAAGTATTGCAGTTGTAGTCTATAAGTCCCTTATGACTTTTACATGCACTACTCCGTAAGTGGCCAGATATGAGATCCTTTTCATTGGGTTCTAGGACACTTGGGATTGTTACTTCAATACTGGCTCCCTGCTGTGCAGACTCCCTATGTCCCTGTAAGTGGCTAAGATGCCAAGCTTGTTGATCAGAAAGGCTGGCAGTGCAGTGGTTCGAATCCCTAGCGCTGCATAATGGACTGAGCTCCCGTTACTTGTCCAAATTTCTACCAACCTAGCAGTTAAAAAGCATGTAAAAATGCAAGTAGAAAAATAGGGACCAACTTTGGTGGGAAGGTAACAGCATTCCGTGCACCTTTGGCATTTAGTCATGCCGGCCACATGACCAGGGAGATGTCTTTGGACAGTGCTGACTCTTTGGCTTTGAAATGGAGATGAGCACTACCCCCTAGAGTCAGGAACCACTAGCACGTATGTGCAATGGGAACCTTTACCTTTACCCTACTGTACAGAAGCCTCCTTGCCTACACTCCTTGACTTAATATTGGGTTGGCACTGGAGTTCCCCAGGCTTATGATTCTTGATGACTTTAATCTTTTTTTCTCAGGGCGAAGTGGCTCAAAACTTTCTGACTACAAAGACAGTCATGGGTCCATCCCAAGTCATCTAGAACCTTACATGGGACAGTGGTCATATCCTCATCTGTTATTCTTGTTGGAGGACTGGCAATCTAATTTTGAATTTTGAGAGTTACTGGTGTCTTCCCTGTCATGGTCAGATCACACTCTGGTGACCATGAAATTCTCTGATGCTTCACTGTGCTGCAGCGAGACAAAACCTATTCTTAGCTTTATTTGTTTATCTGTTTTCTTTTGTTTATTTTATTCATTTTAAAATTGATCTGAAATTTTTAGCTGTTGTTGTGTCATATACCATCCAGAGTCATGTCTTTGTGAGATGGGAAGCTATATAAATATGCTAGCTACATTAGTAAAATAAAATAATAATATTTCCCAACCTGTTCCTCAGATATGCTGAATGTACAGCTGAGAAAAGATTATCCAAGATATCTGAAACAGGCTTATTTGGGAGACAAGGCACCAATGAACAAGCTAGACATTTCTTCAACATCAAATAGAATGTCAAACTCCAGATTCTCATCACCAAAATTGCTAAATCGTTCATTTGAAACTTGAAAGTGATAGCGCTGAATGTTGTTTATAACTCATTTGCTTCTCCTTTCCTTTTTTTAAAGGTAGGCTGATTCACCAGCTCTCAGAATAGGAATGTAATGAACACAAATTGCTAGGGGTTTTACATATGAAATATCCTCTTAAATTCTAAATTTAAATATAATTGGGGGAAAATGTTTGGAAATCTGCTTCTGTTGAATAAGTGATCCAGATGAGTTGTCATAGATCTGAATTTGTTATCCTGGGTTCCTGCCCCTTTGGTTGAAGTAAAGATACCCAAATCATTTGAATGAAATGCATATTAACCCAGAAAAGGGCTTCTCAATTATAGTGATTTATAGTGGACAGTATTTTCTAGGAGTGCTTATGAAATTTTAAATATTCTCCCCCCCCCCTTCACTCTCCAAATTTCACTACTTTGTTGGTTGTGCTCACATTTTAGGAATTATCACAACTAAACTAAACTTCACTTGTTTCAGTTATATGAACAAGACCATCTGCAGGGAACATGGGAATACAATGCATTTAAAATTATAGGTTCTATATTTAGGCAAGAAAAACCAATGCACAAGTGTAGAATAGGTCAGTATTTTTCAACCTTTTTTGTGCAAAGGCACACTTTTTTCATGAAAAAAATCACGAGGCACACCACCATTAGAAAATGTTAAAATTTTTTAACTCTGTGCCTATATTGACTATATATAAAGTAATTTTCCCACGGCACACCTTACACTATGTCACGGCACACTAGTGTGCCGCGGCACAGTGGTTGAAAAACACTGGAATAGGTGGTACCTTGCTCAATAGTAGTAATTCCAAGCCCAAGTCCAAAAACCCCAGAGAATTTCTAGAAGACTGGCACTCTGACAAATCAGCCATCCATAGGGACCTAGCTATTAGCAACATTTATAGACTATGCAAAAGAGACTATCACCCAGGCCAAAAAGAAACAAAAAGACCCAAGCATCTCTCTGCCAGCAATCAGCACCCAGATCAGCATAGATTAATTCCAAGGTTAACATCAGACCAATGATCAAGTAAACAATACCCCAGTCCAGAAATGGTCAAAGAAGAGGAAGGAGAAGCTGACATCATGATGACATGACATGCGATCTTGGAGCTCCAATATCAATATCACAGTCAATATTTCTTCTGCTGGAATGTCCATTTGGACCTAAACCGTCCTGCAGAGACAGTGATAGTGAAGAGTATGTCTTGCTAATTTCAGGGACACCGCAAAGTCCTTGATTGATCCAGGAGAAGTTCTTATTTTCAACGACAGAAATGCCGCCTTTGAAGTTGCTGAAGTTGGGACAGCTCCAGAATGGAAAGAAAGCAGAAAGAGAAAACGTGTCGAATTGGTCAGGAAATTTTATTATTAGAAAATAGACTACCCCCAAAAAAATCAAAGCTAAATTAAAATTGAAGACAGAAGAGAGTAAGCAGTGAAATTAAGCTACATTAAACTTAGTCTGTTATCTTTTTTTAATTTTTAATTTTATGGATGGAATTTTTGCAAATGTTCCCTACTTTTTAAATTGAATGGATTAGTTTTTCTTCTACTATTTTTTATTCTTTCTTATACCTATGGATTAAATTTTTCTTTTTTAAAAATAATGCTTGATTTGATTATTCTTTTATCCATTTAAGATTTTTTTCCTTTAAATTTGGAACATAAAGAAGATATAAAAAGGAATATAAAGAAGGCTGTAACAACAGAGGGAAAAGAAGTAACACTGCCACTTAGAGGCTGCAGGCTTGGAAACATTGTTTTTCTTTTTTCTCTTTGATCATTTGACACGTCAAGGTTCCTCAGTTTGTTTACTGAGAGTGATAGTTGGAAGAGCACAGATTGTTTACATAAGTGTTCTTCGGGAGTTATATCACCAGCTGGATTGGAGGGAAGACAAAACCTTGACTTGAAAGATTATAATGAACTTGCTTGAGATTTAATAAAAAGCCTTGAATGTTATAGTGGCAGTGTTTACAAATTGGAAGAATAGTGCAACAGGAAAAAGAAACTTTAACATTGCAAATGATTATGTTTCAAATTTAAAAATTATTTGTAATAACAGAAAATTGAGATGAGATTGGAGAATATAGAACACAAAACAGAAAAATTTGATGGAAAAATTGAGGATTTTTATCAAATGAAGAAAGTGGAGTACAGAATCCTAAAAATTGAAGGAAAAAACGAGCAAAGAGATAAGAAAATTGTGGATACTGACAACAAACTGAGTGTGGTTGGAAATGGCAAGAGTGAAATAAGGAAAGGGGAAATAGATGGACTGGAACTCTACCCCAGATTTCAAAGTATAGAAGAAGAAAAGAGAGAAAAATTGATGGAGGTAAGGGGAGAAATCTTCACAGAAGCACCAGTGATAACCAAAGACAAGCTGATGGAAGGAGCAGATGGAGGATTTCAAGTTTTCATGAGATACAAAATGAACAACAACTTGCGAAGAGAAGTCCATACAAGACTTAACAAGAAAGTAATCAGAATACTAATGCTACAAATGGCAAAAGACATAAGACTGCACTATTACTGGAAAGATACAGGTTGATGTAATGAAAGTGTATAATAAAAATTAAGTTAAACTTAGTAAAATTTAGAATATTATGTATAAAATAAAGTGATAATAGTTATAGTCAAATAAATGATTAATAATGATAATAATGCATATACACTATATTGCCAAAAGTATTCGCTCACCCATCGACATAATCAGACTCAGTTATGAGTGAATACTTTTGGCAAAATAGTGTATATATATTAGTTTGACAATAATTTTATATAAATTACAAATGGAGACTATGAGAGGAGGTTTAAAGCCTTGTTATAAAATATAATCAATTTTTATTTAGAACGTTTTAAAAAGATCTAATGTTATTGGATGTTTTTAGGAAGATCTAATGGAATGCCATTATATAATTTTACTTTAGATTTAGAATATTTCATATAAAAGGATGTAAAAGCAACTATAGTCAAATGAAGGTTGAGGTACAATAATAGTAATATATGTACAAATATATTTGATTTAAAAATATATGATTTGATAAGAATTGCAAGTGATGACTATGGAAGGGATGCAAAGAAATTTTGTAACCAACTGACACACTTTCTATAATTTGTAATGGAAAATGCTTTTATGCTTTTTGTTTTTGTTCTGTCTGTCTGTGTTTGTTCAAAAACATTTTTAAAAATTGTTTTTTTTTTTAAGAAATGGCCAAAGAAATCAACAAAGAATCTCTAAGATATAAACTGGCAATAAACTACACTCCTTACTACCAGTAGCACTGATGATATTACCTAATTTGGGCATAATAAAATGTCTGCAAGAAAACAAGCAAGCTCAGAGAGCACCAAGGGTCCTCTCATGTCAACCCTGAGCTAAAAATATTCTCCATTATTAGCAGTTATTAGGAGAGGATCTTGAAGTCCTAGTGGATCATCACTTAGTGATTGTGTGCTGCAGCTGGCAAAAAAAGCCAATGCAGGCCTAGGCTGCATTAACAGAGGAACAGAATCAAGATCATGTGAAGTGTTAATACCACTCTATAAGGCCTTAGTAACTGCATCCAGTTTTGGTCAACACATGTTGAGACTCTAGAAAGAGTACAGAGAAGAACAACAAAGATGATTAAGGGACATATAAAGAACGGTTGCTGGAATTGGGTGTATCTAGTTTAATGAAAAGAAGGACTAGGACAGTGGTTCTCAACCTTCCTAATGCCATGACCCATTAATGCAGTTCGTCCTGTTGTGGTGACCCTCAACCATAAAATTATTTTATGTTTTCTGTATTTTTTCAAAAATATGTGTTTTCCAATGGTCTTAGGCGACCCCTGTGAAAGGGTCGTTCAACCCCCAAAGGGGTCCCAACCTACAGGTTGAGAACCACTGGACTAGGGTGATATGATGGTAGTATACCAATGTGTAAGGAGTTGACATAAAAAAGAGAGACTCAAACTATTCTCCAAAGAACCTGAAGGCAGACAAGAAGCAATGGATGGAAAGTAATCAATGAGAAAGGCAACCTAAGGAGAAATTTCCTGACAGTGACAATGATTAATCAGTGGAATGACTTGCCTCCAGAAGTTGTGGATGCTCCAAAATTGGAGGTTTTAAGAAGAGATTGGACAAGCATTTGTCTGAAATGGTATAGGGATTCCTGCCTGAGCAGAGGATTGAACTAGAAGATCTCCAAGGTTGCTTTCAATCTGTTAGTCTGTTATTCTCTTATAGAGATAGAGATGGACTGACTCTGGATTTCTGCAGCATTTAAATTCAGTGCACTGTATGAGAGAGCCCTAAATTATTATAACAGATGTGTCCAAGTCCATGGAGACATGGCTAGCACAAAAGCTAGCCCATTAAGCCAATGTAGACTTTGCTCATGTCACACATATTATGTTGTGTCCATAAAATTGGGCAATGAAGTAAAGTCATATTTTTTTATCTTTAAAAAATGCATAAATCAAAAAGTGCAAGATGGCCACCACAGACAAGGAGGAGAGTAGGAAACTATAATATAAAAATATCAAAAAAGAATGAATATATTACAAAAGATTCTGCTTTTATTGTCACAGCCTTTTATTCTCCAACCATCTAACCCTGATGCCCCTGGCTGGAAATAATTTATTCTTTGATCCAGAGCAGCTTCCATTATGAAATCTCTCTATGACAGTTAATGATAATGCGTAGTGTTGACCACTTTATAAATTGTCACGGTAAACACAATGAAGTGTATTGAATGAGAGCCATGGAGGCGCAGTGGTTATAATTTCAGTATTGCAGGCTGACTCGCTGCCTACAATTTGATTCTCACTGCTCAAAGTTGATTCAGCCTTCCATCCTTCTGAGGTCGGTAAAATGAGGACCCAGTTTGTTGGGGCAAATATGCTGACTCTGTAAACCACTTAGAGTGGGTTGTAAAAGCACTGTAAAGCTATTGTTATTGCTATTGAATGGTATGAATCTTCAATAATTGATCTGTTTTTGTGGTATTACCTCACGTTAGTGGCCTGCTTCAAATAATCTCACTAGCTCAATTGGAATTCAGGGTCGTTGTTGTTTTAACCTTCTAATTTTAATCTCAAGAGTTAAAACTTTATTTGCCTTTCTCCCATGTCAATTAGTCTTCTCATTTGTAGAAAATATAAGTGGAAACTTTCTGAACAAGTCAAATATTCTATAGTGCAGAGTTGAATCTGATGAATGTATCAGCACCACTGCTAAGAGAGGCCTCAGAAGTCTGACAAGAAAAATGCTGCACACACCTCTAATCATCTTTCAGGTTCTCCAAAATGAATTACTTCCACCTGCACAATGAAAAGCTATCTGCAGTTTTTGTTGTGGGAATTATCTAATACATAATTTTATCCAGTTCAGAAATTTAGGGAAAATTGATAAAGATTAGTAGTAAACTGATAAATGATTCCTTCGTCTTCCTAACAGTAGAGAGGGAACATCTGTTGGTGAAGCTTTTTACCCATTTCATCAATTGTTCTGAGGTAACTTTTTCTTCAGATCTCAACAATTTCATTATTGTGCTTCATTTGAATGACTGAAGTATGTGTGACATCTGTTGCTCAGCAAACTGATGGAAATGGGATGATTCTAAGTGGACAAGAAGAGGCAAATACAACAGCTGCTCAGAAACAGATACCATGGAAAATCTGGAAACAGTCGTCACAGTTCACAGCTATTTTTTCATAATTTTTTAAAAGGCTTTTAAGACTTGTTAACAATAACTATTTTAGATATTTATTGTTTTAGTTTTGCTGTACGCCACCCAGAGTCACTTGCTTGTGAGATTGGCAGCTATGTAAATTAATTAATTAAATACATAAACAAACAGTTAAGGAGAAAGCTGACAGACCTGGCAAAAATGTGCACATCATGAATATGACCTTCAGAATCCAGAGGGATCAGAGCAATGTTACTTTTTATGCCAATTCTACACAGTTGTTTAATTTTCTAACCTCTATTCCTCATTACTAGCCATATGTCTTTTCAACTGATTGGTGCCATGAAATCATGAGCATTTGCCAAATCTTCATTTTTAGAGGTTACTGATGCTCAAATGTTCTGCACAGATGGCAGTAAGGCTGTTGCAGTGGTGTTGTGTTGTCTGCTCTAGCTTATGCCTAGGAGGCCTAATAGCAATTTCGGAATCCAGGAAATGCACCTACATTGGTTTAAAATGCATGCCATTGGCTATTTTGATCCTAAGGATAAAAACAGAAATAAAATGGTTCCTTGTGCTAATCCTGTGTGAAAATTTGCTCAGTGAGATTGTAGGATCACTATCAGGTATCAGTTGAAGGGAAGGTTATATAAGGAAAGAGAGAAAAAAGAAAATCCTTTGGTTTTCATTTTAGTTCTGTCACATGCTGCACTAATTCAAGGCGAAAGAAGAATTGTTCTTTTGACACAGTATCAGTTCACTATTTATCCTCCACTGCTTGGATGAGATGCCTGTTCAATTGGTCTCGACAGTTAAGTAAAATGGGCAATTCTTTTCAGAGCAGTTAATTTTTGCCGTGTTTTGGATAGTTGTCTGTTCGGTGATAACATCTGTACCTTTCCTTCCCATCTTGTACAAGTAAAACTTTAACTGGAAATGGAACTTTAAGGAGAAAAACATGTGTTATTGATTTTCTTTTCTTGGTTTAAGTTGCACACACATCCGCTTTTGTTATCTTCCCAGGATGAATCACATCTCCTTGAATCCTTCCTCATCTTACCCATTCTTCTGTGTGGTTGTCAGCAAAGAGGACCAAAAGCATTTTTGAATTCTCTCTTTTGCCGGAAATAAGCTTCTCCAAAATCAGGTAATCTTTACACGACACAGGAATGTTGGACTGAAATGAATAAACACTAAAAATAAATGATGGTATGGAGTGTTGGGATTCACTAACCTTCACTACTGGTTCGCAAATGTGAGCGTGCTCACATTTCATGCTTTTGAACTGCTAGGTTGGCAGCTGCTGGGCGAGGACAAGATCTCACTCAATACATGGCACTCAAATCTCGAATCTGGGCTGCAATATAAATCCCATTTTTGTTGTAGGCTCACCTATTTCTTAATTTTATGCAATTTTGGAAATGCAGTCCTTCACATGACACAAATGCAGAGACATTGCATTTCATATAAAATATGCTGTGAATCCCAGGCCGAGTGATGTTTATCCAAATTGGACTGTTGTTGTACTTGCATAAGTCAAATAGCAGTTGATCAACAGTAGAACAAAGAAAATAAGAATTTGAAAAATCCTGATGCATATTAATAGCTTCCTCTCCCTCCTTCATTGATTATCTAAAAAATCAATAGCTATAAAATCCTATTCAATAAAATTACTTCACTTAACCCCCATCTAGCAAAACCAATGTTAAGAACTGTAACAAATCAAAGACAATCATTACATCATTTAAAGAAATATGATTAAACAGCCGAACACACAGTTTTATGATTAATGTAAAACTTATATGCTGTGAGGAACATAAGGAATAATCAGAGTTAGGGGGAAAAGCAAGGACAGATACTGATCGGTTGGTGATTGGAGGCGATTTGTGTGTTCATCAAGATAATTAAAAAAAAATACTCATAAAAATTATCTGGGACTACTTAACTTCTGACACAACTAAAATCTGTGATGAAGAAAATGTTGATGTATCAACTTTTTGCTTTGCTTCAGATTTGGCCTTTCAATTGGTTTCCTCCTTTTATTATTCTGTGGCAGCAGTGTATATTGTACTGTTATTGCTTGTACAAATTGCCTACAGTTAGAGAAAACCATAAAAAATAACCTTAAGGATTGTGTTTTTCAGCAGACCTGAGATAGAGATTAGACACTGAGTGTGTAATGGCTTTGAAGTGCAGACCTCACAGCTGAAACATTTGCTTAAAATTCAGACAGTTTCATTTCTGCAGTTTCTTCCCCCTCCCAAGATCTTGCCAATAAATAATTCTGAAGAACTG
Source organism: Thamnophis sirtalis (assembly GCF_051295495.1). Lineage (NCBI taxonomy): Eukaryota > Metazoa > Chordata > Lepidosauria > Squamata > Natricidae > Thamnophis > Thamnophis sirtalis. The sequence continues at coordinate 118,013,803 of NW_028261382.1, forward strand.
CAAATATTTTATACTCTGTGATGCCATTAGGGTTAATCCTAATAAAGATACTACTGAGCTATGGATATTTTCCCCATTGACCAAATAAAATATGGTTGCTTCTTATTTTCTCTTTGAAATCATAAAATAAAATCTCCATCTGAAGAAATGTTAATAACAAACAAAAACTGTATGTGTTTTATGATAGCTTTACCATAATATTTTTTTAAAATATTCTAAACTACTATGCAATTTACAGTGGAACCTGATTGTCTAGGATGAGATTTGACTGAATGCAAGCTAATCACATTTAACATTTTGTGCAAGTTTGCTGGCAAAAGATGTTCATATTAGGAGTGTAATGTAGTGCAGGATAATACAATGTTGTGTGGTTTAATTTATCATAAGGGAAATATTTGCACAGGAAAAAGAAAGATTATTAAATTGCTATTAGTGATAAAGTATTAAATTACCAGAGGAACATTAGGAAATAAAGCTAAAATGAACTAGACAGGTCTATTATTTTGTTTATTAAAACCACATATCTATTATATATCTATGGTTTTAATAAAGAATATTTTGCGTTGGGAATCCTGAGTTGGGTTGGTCAGTGTTTATAATGCTGATTTTTTTTTCTTGGTGGAGAGCGGCCCTAAGGCCAAGAGACAAGGCACACCCTGGAAATATGTCCAAAAAGGAAAAATATATTCCACAAGCCCTGTCTATCTAATATTGGAGATCTGATAGGAATCAAAGTTGATGGAAGAGCAAATATTTCACCAGGTTGGTCCACAGAAGAAAAGTGTAAGCCCTTCCTTAATTCTAGATTTCTACAGTCTAGAAATAGAATATTTGCACATACAGAAAAAAGCTGAGTCATTCTCCAGGATAGAATTTGAAGCAGCTGCTCTGATCACAAAATGGATTACCGAAGAAGAGTGCAATGGAATGCAGAGATTAGGCTGTAACCTACACCTGGAGAACCCAAAGGTGCTTTTTCAAAATGTTTCACTTATTATCCAAGGTAAAGAAGTAAAGGTAAAGATTCCCCTCGCACATACTGTATGTGCTAGTTGTTCCTGACTCTAGGGGCGGTGCTCATCCCTATTTCAAAGGCAAAGAGCCAGCACTTTCTGAAGATTTCTTCTTGGTTATGTGGCCGGCATGACTCAATGCCAAAGGTGCATGGAACACTGTTACCTTCCCACCAACATGGTCCCTATTTTTCTACTTTCATTTTTATGTGCTTATGAACTGCTAGGTTGGCAGAAGCTGGGACAAGTAATGGGAGCTCATTCCATTATGCGGCACTAGGGATTCGAACCTCCGAACTGCTGACCTTTCTGATCGATAAGCTCAATGTCTTAGCCACTGAGCCACCGGATCCCTGTATTATCTAAGAAGTATCTTCAATTCATATGCCTGGAGAAATTGGAAAAGTTCTTGAGAATAGAAATAGACATTGTATGCTTGAAAAAAAGAATGAAATTGTGTGTTACATTGCATTTCTAGCAAATCCTGATACCTCTAAGAAGCTATGTGTTTCCAGGTCTTATATTTGTTTAATATCTTATTGAAGAAATGCTAGGTGGGGCCTTGAGTTTGTTGCAAGCCTTGTAAGGAGACTCAGAACTGCATAGTAGACTCAGAAGTAAAATATTATTACATATAAGAAGACTGTATGCATCTCTGATCTCACAGGAGACCAACTTAACTTGAAAAAAGACTTTATCTTTTTATGGAACTATTGATATTAATTAAAATATCTCAGGGGTTGCCACAAAGAAGAGGGAGTCAAGCTATTCTCAAAAAGCACCTGAGGGCAGGACAAGAATCAATGGATGAAACTAATCATGCATAGAGGCAACCTAGAACTAAGAAGAAACTTCCTGCTGGAACAATTAATCAATGGAAGAACTTGCCTCCAGAAGTTGTGAATGCTCCAACACTGGAAGTTTTTAAGAAGAGATTGGACAACTATTTGTCTGAAATGGTATTGTCAACTATTGTCAAGTGAATCTGGCTGAAGCCATCTTGTCCTGACTCACAATTGCCACAGTCAAAATAAAAAGTGGTCCAAGGTCATCGTAACAGGTGGTTGATGAAGAAGGAGAGGAGCCTGCCAGCTATATTCATTGGAAAATGTGATTGATGACACTGGAGGTGGGGGAAGTATTATTCTTTTAATTAGGTGAATGCGGGAACTTTCAGAGTTGGTTTTCACTGGCTGTGCCGATATGATGTATCCAATAAACAGGGGAATCTACCTGCCTTGGAGTTCTGCTTTCAATGGGTGCAATATTCAGAACACTGACAGGTATAGGATTTCCTGCCTAAGCAGGGAGTTGGATTAGAAGACCTCCAAAGTCCCTTCCAACTCTGTTATTCTATTCTATTCTATTCTATTCTATTCTATTCTGTTCTGTTCTGTTCTGTTCTGTTCTGTTCTTTTGCTTTGCTTTGCTTTGCTTTGCTTTGTTTGCTTTGCTTTGCTTTGCTTTGCTTTGCTTTGCTTTGCTTTGCTTTGCTTTGCTTTGCTTTGCTTTGCTTTGCCTTGCCTTGCCTTGCCTTGCCTTGCCTTGCCCTGCCCTGCCCTGCCCTGCCCTGCCCTGCCCTGCCCTGCCCTGCCCTGCCTTGCACTCCACTCCACTCCACTCCACTCCACTCCACTCCACTCCACTCCACTCTACCCTAACATGCAGTTGCTCCTTAACGATGGTAACAGATGCTGCTATGATATGGAAGTGCTCCACAGTATTGTGCCATATTTTCCCCTATACAGGCAATGAACATATCTTAAATAAAGCTGCCTTGGCTAACTAGAATTTTTTTTTTTTTGCCCTCCATGCACTTTAAAAAAAATGACACTCCAGTGTTCAAAAGTAAGGACGGAGGGTGGGTTGTGTTTCTTTAGCCAAGCACTTAAGAGAGGCCAATAGATCATCAACCTCCATCAATATGAAGCACTCCAAAGAGCTGTGAATGTTCCTAATTAATGGAAGCAATAATAGTAAAACTTCCCTACTTCTATTAAAAAAAACATTATTTGAGAAGTGATACAGAACCATAAAAATGTAACAAATGTAACAAAAAATATCAGAAATGCTTTATTCTTGCTTCTTTATGATTTATTTTACTGTGAAATCACTTTTGGTTTATATATTTTGTTGAGAATGCTTGACATTGTTGTATTGCCTTGAGTTCAGTAACTTATTTGTCACTCTTTTTTGTATTTAATCTTATGGTCTACAGGGCATTGATCCATTTGTAAGTTACAGCTCTGCCTTTTATATAACTTTTTTTTTGTCACCTAAGCATCATTTGACAATGAAAAAAGAGATGAAACCCATCCATCAAAAATCTACATTTATCTGAAGTTTAAAAATAAAAGCGGCAGATGTTGCAATGTGTTTAAAACATATAGAAGCAGGAAACATGCAGTAAAAATAAATGCTCACATATGGAAATGTTCTTTTTTAAAGAGAGAAAGAGAGTGAGTGAGAGAGAAGAATATTATTTCATTACTTTGCAAACATACTCGTAGACATACTCAATTTGCTGTGACAAGATAAACCCAGGAGAGCATGGTGCATTTATTTTGCTGATTTAGCAACAAGACTTAGGCTATGGATTACAGCTACCTGAGACAGTCTGTCAGAAATCAAATCCCAATAAATTTTTTCTTCCTCTTCTGTGTGACATTCTAACATATTCAACGTATGTCATATAACTCTTTACTTCAGCTTTTAGATTACTTTTATTGTTTGAGTAGATAAGCACTGTGGTGGCAAAGAGGTGAATATGCTTGCCTCCCGCTTGAAAGGTTAAGCATTCAATTCTAGGCAGATGTTTCTCTATCAAGTCATAAAGAGAAATTATCTGCTGTGAACTCTGCATAGGCATCAGGAAGGGCATGCAGCCAGTAAATGCTCAGGTCCGTTCAGTTGCCCTGACTCCACCCTCATAAAAGGGATTGCAGGGTTGTAAAAAGAAAAATATATATTGTTTGAGTAGATAGAGAATTCAGTAGAAAGCATTGGCTTTGCAAATAGAAGTCTCCATTCAACCACACCAGATCTTGATAGGGCTGTAAATGAATGATTGCTATCTAAAATTTAGGAAAATTGCTGTCAAAAATGTCAATAGAGAGCTAGAAGTGTTCATGGTATGACTTAGTATAATTTTAGGCATTTTCCTTTCTTTGGACAATCTGGATTGTACCTTCCAGCACTATACTCAATGTTCTATAAATTATGCCGTTGCATGAAATTTTCAGGCTATCTCTGGGATTATGGAGAAATCTAGACAATATACCCTTTGTTAAACTCATATATTAATTCTGTTCCAGAGCTGGCAAATTGTCAATCCAAGGAGTATTGAGAAGCACATTTCAAAGTGCTGCTATATTTAAGGGATTCCCCAGTTTTCTTTTGATTTTTTTTTCTCCTTACATGCTTCTGTAAATACTGTAATGCTAATAACACAAAGAAAAACAGTCTAAGAATACAAAGCATTTTTCTGTACCATAAGCACCCAATTTGTACTGCACCAAATAATTCAGTAGGATAATCTTATCAGAGGCAGGCAGGGAAATTCAATTTTTGTTTAACCTTTGTGGAGGGAGAGAGAAAAAAAGAAAGAAAGAAAGAAAGAAAGAGGGAGGGAGGGAGGAAGGAAGGAAGGAATGAATGATTGAAGGAAGGATGGATGGAAGGAAGGAAAGGACCCAATGTTGTTATTATTTAGGTATAATAAATTTACATAATAATGACTCGTTTATGCCTCCTAACAATAATATGAATATTTTCCCCCACTTTTGTGGCCATACACAGAGGGAGAGGTCAAAAATGGGAATACCAATAATGCACAATATTTTTATTTCATATGTTGCATGGTTATGGCTATCATATTCAGTTTTATTGACTTCTCACAAAAGAGGTCTCTCCCCTATCATTGGAAAACAAAATCTGAAACTTTTAAACCTGGAATGTTTTTCCAGACATCTTGGAACTGGTTTTGCAAGAAATAATATTGATCCAACTTAAATTTTCAGACTTCTTTCGAACAAAGAATTCCCAGTGTGTTTAGACAAATTTTCCTACAGTTTTCAACTATTTCTCATGTACAGGATAGCCCTAAAAACAAACAAATGAGTGAGAGGAATTATTATTTCCAATAAAGATAGTTCAAAGGAAAAAAAAGAATTTAGGATAAACTATAATGGATAGATAATTTTTGTAATTGTGCATACTTGATTATATTATAAGAGATATATCCCATGTTTCATTGCACAATCACCCCTTCATTGGGGTTGTGATGCTTTTGGCATCCTACACATCAGTTAAAACCCAAAGGAAGACATCATGAAGAAACTCAGAGGGTTTTTTTTTTCAGTAGCTTTCAAAGGAAATCTACCTTTGAGAAATTAATGAGGAATTCAAAGGAGTTGTCTATGCAGTCTTCAGTCTATAAATTTGATGGAACATTGCAAAAGGTTATTCGTACTCAGTTCTAAAGATATATTATGGAAGAAGGAGAGGGAGAAGTATTGGAGAGGAAGAGGAGACGGGAGGGGAGGAGAGGGAGAAGCAGGAGGGGAAGGTGGTGAAGGGGGAGGAGGAGGAGAGTGGTTTTATATTCCCTTTAATATGTTGAAAATTCACAGATACACCAACTTCAGGTTGCTTTGAAATGTGTACTGTGAAGTTAGCACCTACCCCTCTCCTAGGAAAATGAGATATTTTAAGAAATATAAAAAGGGCAGAATATTTCCCCTAAAAGAGAGACAGAAACTCATCCCTCTCACCTTTGTCAATGGGCCATTAAAGCCTGGGCCAGTCTATTCCACATAACAAAGATCTACCTCCTTTAGGCAGAGCCATGGGAGGAATTGCCCAAAGGCCCTTCATTACATCATCACTCAGCAAGGTTCAACCAAGCTTGGGACACAGTCAACCTGCAGAGTTATCCTGCATGGCCCCCATGGGAATCTGACAACCAATCAGAATATTAGCTCACATTCAAAAGGCCAGAGAGGGCATAGAACCCAGACACTCTCGGCATTACTTCCCTTTTTCTCTTTGCCCAGGATCTCAAACCATGTGAACCTGTCCACCATTAAACCATCTTTCCAAGCAGTCTCCATGTTGCCAGTGTCTTTTTCCCCATTTGGAACTGAAACCAGATGGAAATTTCTTCCATCAGTACTGTACACTGATTATGCACAATAGGAAACCTCTTAATACAGTTGTACAGATTTTTTTATTTCACTTTTTATCCAAATTTAGAGGCTGCGTGACTGTATAAAACTCTGGATGGCTTACATATATAAAAAAGAGGGGGGACCAGGGTTCCGGTTTCTGTTACTGCCGGTTCGCTCAGGGATGTGCTTTGCCCGCCTGCGCACTTGATGTGCGCTATGAGCACTATGCGTGAAAAAGTGCTTCTACACATGCACAGAAGCAAAAAACAAGATGGCGGCACCTACGGCCCCACCAATAGAACCAGTTCAGGGGCATGGCCGGCCGAGTTACTACCTACTCGGCCAGACTGGTCCGAACCGGTAGAAATCCACCTTTGCATATGGAGACGTAAAGAAGGCTAGCTGACCAGAGAGAAAATGCAATGAGCCACTTAGCAGACAGGTAAACATAACAAAAGTGCCCAACTGCAATCCTACTCTGTCAAGGAATGGTAGACCAATCTGGTTTTTAATGTTTTTTTTAAAATATTACAAGAAGGGAATGTCATTGCATAGGGCCTTTTCCAGAGAGAATGCCCAAACCATGTTTGTGCAAATGTACATGCACGTGACCAACCCGCCAAAATTCAATGTGGGTGTGCGCGTCCCACATGTGCCCCAACCCCACATTTGCACAGCAGAGACCTGATGACCAGCTGGCCGAAAGGAGGCACACACACATGTGCTGTGGAACTGAACTAAGGCAGCGGCACACATGTGCTGTGGAACTGAACTAGGGCAGCTGCTCACGTGCCCACAGAGAGCGTGCTGCGTGCCACCTGTGGCACATGTGCCATAGCTTTGCCATATTGGGCCTAGGGCAAGCACTGTAAGAGAGAAGTCTTGTTTGCTGGATCCTGCAAGATAACACTGTTTAACCCCCAACCTGGAGTACTCCCGTTCTGCTTGACTGAACCAGCTTTTCAAAAAAGAAAAGGAAAAAGCAACTAACACTTCAGCACTTTACTAATAATCCATTCCAAATTCTGAGATTTGCTGTAACTGCTGAATCCAGGTTCTCTGGTTGAATATGAAAGTCTTGTTAAACAGACATCCAGAGACAAAAGAAATGCACCATGTATTTCTGCATTACCAAGGACGGTTTTAAGATTCCACTGGTGAGCTGCTAAACAAAAAC